>NC_142605.1:31749843-32049843 GCF_041222555.1 Hakea prostrata | reverse complement strand
TGAAGAACTTGCCTTGAATGCAAGTTTGACTAAGTGTCAGGCTTCTTTAGAAAAAGCTGGATGAAGAGTATGGAATTACAGAGGATTTTATTCTGTAGGTGGGAGCTTACAGAATTATTCGCAATCACAGAGGATGAGAAGGGCCAGTCAAATGATGAGAGGACCTATGTCTCCACGGCCAGCAATCCCGACTCTGTTTCAACAAAGGAAAGTATACGGAACTCTTCGCAATCACCGATGATGATACTTAGAATTTGTTGTTTCTCAACCGAACGAAGATTTGACCTCAACACTTGTTACCTCTCATGTATTTTTCCTAAGAACTTTTTGATGTGGTAAAGGTTGGCCCCTTCTAGTCGTTTTAAAGAAATAGAGAATTAACTTTATCCTTAAACTTTGTCAATCATCGAAGTCTTTACTTTAGTATGCCTTAGCCGATCAAAACCATTGCCTTTTCTTAGGAATTTCCAAAGAATTCTTCTAAGCTTTCGGAGGTCTCACTCGGGTTTTAAACCAATGCCTCTATGACTACTTAAGAATTTCCTTAGAAATTCATTAAGCTTGCAAAGGTCCCACTCAGGTTTTAAACCAATGCCTTACTTAGGAATTTCCGAAGAATTCTTCTGAGCTTTCAGAGGTCTCACTCGGGTTTTAAACCAATAACTCTATGACTACTTAAGAATTTCCTTAGAAATTCACTAAGCTTGCGAAGGTCCCACTCGGTTTTTAAACCGATGCCTTACTTAGGAATTTTTGAAGAATTCTTCTAAGCTTTCGGAGGTCTCACTCGGGTTTTAAACCGATGCCTACTTAAAAATTTCCTTAGAAATTCATTAAGCTTGCGAAGGTCCCACTCGGGTTTTAAACCGATGCCTTACTTAGGAATTTCCGAAGAATTCTTCTAAGCTTTCAGAGGTCTCACTCGAGTTTTAAACCGATGCCTCTATGGCTACTTAAGAATTTCCTTAGAAATTCATTAAGCTTGCGAAGGTCCCACTCGGGTTTTAAATCGATGCCTTACTTAGGAATTTCCGAAGAATTCTTCTAAGCTTTCAGAGGTCTCACTCAGGTTTTAAACCGATGCCTCTTGATTGTTGCCCCCAATCAAAAGATGCTGTGTTGAAAACTGAGAATTGCATTGATTGAGTCGAATGCCTTACATCATAAATGAAAATGATAATCTTCTAGGGATAATATTTCTTGAGATGTCTAGCATTCCACGAATGATCCAGCTCTTTTTCTGTTGCCATGTTCTTCAGCTTATATGCCCCCGAGCCGACTGGCTTGATTACCATATAAGGTCCTTCCCACGAAGGATTTAATTTCTTCTGATGGCATGGATTTGAAGCTAAAGTATTCCTTAACACCAGATCTCCCGCTCGGCACTGCCGACGCTTTACTGGGGAATTATAGTGTGACGCTATCCTTCGTTGATAATGTTGGGTTTGAGCAACTACTTTTGTCCGAACTTCATCTAGTAGTTCGAGGCTATCTAGCAATTCTTGTTCGTTTGCTTTTTCTTCGAATTCTCGTTGCCGAAGTGTCCTAGCCATTACTTTGACGGGTGCTAATGCTTCAGATCCATAAGCCAATTTAAATGGAGTTTCTCCAGTGGAAGTCTGAACTGTAGTACGATAGGCCCACAAAACATTGTGCAATTCTTCAACCCATAAGGCTTTGTCAGACTCGAGTCTTTTCTTTATTCCATCGAGTAGCATTTGGTTGGTAACCTCCACTTGCCCGTTGCTCTGTGGGTATGCTACTGATGACATTCGATGTTCAATAGCTAAGTGTTGTAGAACTGCTCAAACTGTGGGTTGTCGAATTGTGTACCATGGTCGGTTACAAGGATTTTTGGCATGTCGAACCTATAGATGATAGATTCCAACACGAACTTCTCCACCCTCTTTTCATTGATGGTTGCCAAAGCATTAGCTTCTACCCATTTGGTGAAGTAATCAATTGCTACGATGAGATATTCTCTTTCGCCCGCAGCCTTGGTGAATTTTTCCATAATATCAATTCTCCACATTGCAAAGGGGATTGGGTCCAGAATTGATGTTAGGGTTTCAGCTGGCCTTTTTGATACTGTGGCATGGATTTGGCAATTCCTACAGCGATGAACATATTCCATTGCCGCCTCTTGGAGCTTCGGCCAATACATGCCGAGTCTTAAGATTTTGTGGGCCAGAGCTCGATCGCCCATATGCGCCCCCACAAATTCCTTCATGAACTTCTGCCAACGCTATTTTTTATCCTACGGGACCCAAATATCTCAAGAGGGGTCCAGCATAAGATTTTTGGTACAACCTTCCATTCTGCATTACAAACCTTAACGCCCATACCTTGATTACTTTTGCTTCCTTTGGATCTTCTGGTAGATTATCATCTCTGAGATATTCACGATCAGGTCCATCCAACATCGTTCAGTTTCAATATAGGATATCTCCTTTTTCTGACTGCTTGGGAATGCTAGTTCCTCAATGTAGACTGAAGGGTCTAGAGTCTTTTCTTTGGCGTTAGCCAGTTTCGAAAGCTCGTCTGCCATTGAATTTTCTTTTCTTGGAATCTGACATACTTTAAGATTCTTGAATTCCTTCTGCAACTCTTGCACGATTTCTTGATATTTTTGCAATGGAGCCTCCTTGACGCCATACTCCCCTTGCACTTGATTGACAGTAAGATGTGAGTCACTGAAGATAGTTACCTCTGCTATTGCCAGTGCTTTTGACAAACAGAGTCCAGCTATCAAGGCCTCATATTCTACCTTGTTGTTGCTTGCTTCGAATGTGAACCTCAAAGCATAGCGAATAATGAATCCTACCGGGCTTTTCAAAAGAATTATGGCCCCAGCTCCTTGCTTATTGCTCGAGCCGTCTACGTATACCTCCCACATGGTTGGAATACCGGGTTCGGCTACTTCCTCGGTCGGTGCAGTGGTTTCTACCACGAAATCGGCCAATGCCTGGGCTTTGATTGCCACTTGAGGTTTGAAACTTACTTGGAATTCGCCAAGCTCGACCAACCATGCTACCATTCTTCCAGACAAATCAGGCTTACGAAGAACTTTATTAAGAGGAAAAGTAGTCAATACCTCTATCAAATGTGCTTGAAAGTATAGCCTTAGTTTCCTAGCCGCTATCATAAGAGCCAAAGCTTGCTTCTTGATTTGGGAATATCGCGTTTCTGCGTTGAGGAGCACATGGCTCACATTTGTTGAAGATTCTTTTCCTTTTTCTAATTCTCCATCCCCAACATTGCCTAATTTATCAATTGCAGCTCCAAAAACTGAAAGTTTTCTAATCTCGTCAAACCCACCTTTAGCAACCTCACCTCCTCCCCAACTAGTTGAAGAACCTCCTTTTTCACCCAACCTCCCAGCCACCATCATCTCACGGCCATCTCGGGTTCATTGACCACCGTCCAATCTTAAAAACTATTATTGTTACGTCATGGATGCCCACACTTCTCCTTCATGTTTAGGTACTCTAACTCCTGCTAATTATTTTATTTTATTCTACCATAGATTGTCCCCCATTTTAGGTATTCACCTTGAATGCTATAATTGAACCTACATACTTTGCCAAAGCTATTGTTTCACCTAATTGGAAGGAAGCAATAGATAGTGAAATTATAGCACTTGAACTTAATAAGACTTGGTCTCTTGTATCTTTGCCACCAAACAAGAAACCTATAGGTTGTAAATGAGTTTACAAAATCAAACAACATTCAGATGGGTCAATTGAGTGCTATAAAGCTCATTTAGTTGCAAAGGGTTATACTCAAATTGAGGGGGTTGATTTCCATGAGACTTATGCCCCAGTTGCTAAGTTGGCTACCATTAGAATACTTATTGTCATTGTTGCCATCAAAGGATGGTCATCAATTGGACGCTAATAACGCTTTTCTCCATGGCGAACTTGATGAAGAGGTGTCATAACTAATTTGCATGGTTACCATCAAAAGGAGGAGAGAATTGATTTCTCGCTTGCATGAGTCATTGTATGGGCTCAAACATTCATCCCATAACTAGTTTTTCAAGCTTTTCTGTGCTCTTATTGATCTTGCGTACACACAATCTAAGGAAAATTACTCTTTGTTTTCTCTCATAATAGATTCTTCATCTACCTTTGTGCTTGTATATTTTGATGAAATTTTGATTGTTAGGTCTGACACAACAGCAATTTTTCAACTTAAAAACACTTCCTCCGCAAACATTTTCTACCTTTATTCTTGCATATGTTGATGACATTTTGATTGTTGGGTTTGAGACAACAACGATTTTCAATTTAAAATCACTTCTTTAGCAACATTTTTAGATTAAAGCTCTTGGTTCACTTAAATATTTCCTTGGCCCTTGAAGTGGCACAATCCATGAAAATACACATTGGACATCTTAACTAATGTTGGTCTCACTAGTGCTAATCCTACTCAATTTCCCATAGAACAACACCTCAAGATAACTACTTATAATGGTGAGCCATTACCTAATCCAACACCATACCTTTGGTTTTGGGCAGGCTTATTTATCTTACCATTACTTGCCCGGATATTGTTCACACTATGAATGTTCTTAGTCAGTTAATGCATGAACCTCATAAACCTTATACAGAGGCTGCTGATCGTTTACTATGTTACATCCAAGGCTCTCCAAGTCAAGGAATTCTTCTATATGCTCACAGTGAGTTATCTCTTCGTGCTTTTTGTGACTCAGATTGGGTGAATTGCCCCATAACTCAACCATCCACTACTGGATATTGTGTATTCCTTTTTTCAACCCTCTATCTTGGAAATCTAAGAAACAAGCCACTATGTCCCACTCATCTGTTGATGGTGAATATCGTACTACGGTGATCACCACTTGTGAGCTAATGTGGTTAATCACGTTGCTGAAAGATCTTGGTGTCACGGTGTCTCGGCGATAGCTTTACTTTGTGACGATCAAGCTACTTTGCATATTGCCGCAAACCCAATCATTCAACAGAGCACCAAAACACATTGAGATTGATTGTCATGTGGTCCACAACTAGGTTCGACATGGTCTCATTAAACCCACATCCACCACTAGTGTTGCCCAATATTTTCAACAAGGCCCTTGGAAAGGATTTGTTTCTTAGTCATAGAGGCAAGTTGGGAGTTCTTGACATTCATTCTCCAAGTTGAGGGGGTGTATTAGGTGTGATAATCCCAAGTTGTCCCTAATTTAAAATATTTCCATGTTATCTCCTCCTTCCATTTGAATTAGTTCCATATTATTTCATCAGTGTTCTAATTTGGCTTGATTGGTTTCTCTATTAAAACCTTTACTTACATTGTATTTCCAATAGATCTTTCTATAAGTTATATTTTCATGTTTATACTTTTCCTTTTTGGTTCATAGTTACCTAACAACATGGGATGTATGTTGTCTATTTATTTGAGAGTTCTCTCATATGAAAATTTTAGCCATTTTTCCTACTGAGGTTCTGATAAAAGAAAAGTGCAATGGATCTCTTGGTTCCCTTTGTGCCAATCCAAAGAGAATGAGGGATGGGGTCAGTGATCCAAATTTTCACAACCAAGCTTTGCTAGCATAAAGTGGCGTGGTGTTTATGGAGTGAATTTGATAAATCGTGGGCTAGGTTCTTGAAGGAAATTTATTTTCCACAAAAAGCTTTTCCTAAAGGCATCACAGTGGTCCAACCTATCATGGGGTTGGCAAAAAATGTATTACAGAGAAGCTTAATTTGGCAAGTTGGAACTAGAGAAGAAATCGATATTTGGTTCAATTAATTGATCAACAAAATTACCAATGGAGGTCTGATCTTATTTCCTATTATTTCCACCAACAAGATAAGTGGGCTATTCAAAACATCCCACTTAAAATATTTTCAGAGGAGGACCGGCTAAGATGGGGCATGACCTAAAATGCAATATATATGGTGAAAAGTGCATATCACATCTTTTGTAATCAGTGGGTATAGAAGGAAGTAGTGACTCAATAGTCACCTCCTTCACCTCCACAGCCCCACTGATGGCTATTCAGTTACAATGCAACACTCAAACGCAACACTCAAAATGGAGGTATTAGCTTTATTTTGAGGATTCATGGTGGAGAAGCTGTGGTAGTAGTTCCAAACCCAATTAGCTTCACTGACATAGAAGTTGGTGAGGTTATTTTGCTTCAAGAGGGTTTATTGGTAATGGCAACGAAAGAGATCCTTATTGTGTCGGTTGAATTTGATAATAGCTGAGTTTGTGTAGTGTAATGGGTAAACCACCCATTACCGGTTTGTACCGGGCCGGCCAATGGTCTAAGAACAATGCAAAGTCGAACTGTGAATGACACTGAAAGCTAATTGTGGACATTGATCTAGAAATAAACATCTGAAGGTCTAGAGATGAGATCTCGACAGAAAGTAAAATCAATAAATAGGAAAGAGACGAAGGTATAGGTACATCCTTTCAAAAACCATTGAAGCTAGTCTGCATTTTTCCCGCCTTTTGTTCTTTCAAACATAGGGTTATCTGGATCTCTAGATCTGATTTGACTCAAACTCAACTGACTTGATCGTCGGAGGCAGATCACTGATTAATTTGATGGCTCCATTTCTAACTATATTCTTCAGGTCGTTTGTAGGCTATCAGTGATTCAATCAGTTCATACTAGAGCAATCCTTGGAGCAGTTTACAATCTCAGGAGAGTCGATACATTTGGTGCCATCTGTGGGAAATTGAGCAAGAAGTTATGGCTTAGCTACTAGAAGAGCAAGATAATGCACCATTGATTGAGGCTATGGAGACGAGTCAGAGAGATGGTTGAGGGAAGAAAAACAAAAGAAGGACGAAAGAGCGACGTTGCCACTGCCGGCACCTTCAATGCTAACTCGCTAAAAGCAAAATCTCTTGAAGGTTAATCTCTTCGTCTTTTGGAGCTTCAGAACCAGCAAGGAACGCATCCATTTGAGATGCCAGCAGGTACTTCACAAGCGGTGTTTGATCCACAACTGAAATCAACTGCCTCGGTATGTTCAGCAAAGATGGCAGGCGTTCAGGTCTTATCTCAGCTTGATCTCATGGAAGATCTCTCATTGTTTTAGAGAGGCAAATCGTGTGGCAGATATCCTTGCTGAGTCAGCTGCGAAGCTGATAAATGGCCAAGAGCCATATTGCAGGAACTATCTAATGATGCTATGGGTATTTCAAGATTGTTCAGTTACAATGAGAATTAATATTCTGACTTGCTCGAGGATTTTGCCCCCATTGATGGCAATGCTGAAGGGTGGGGAGGGATCCTCTTTGATGTACTTGTAGTTACTGTGTTTTTCGCTTCTTAATGAAAATGATCCTTTTTGCAAATATATATACGGGAATCTTCACTCCCTTTATACGATCAAGAGTTCTACTCGGGCAATCACTAAAGAATTTGTTTATGTTATTCTGATTAAGAAAAAGATTATAGGGTGTCTTGGCCTTGGAAGTGTAGAGAGCCAGTGAAAAGGCTCTGCTATTCAAATTTGAATGGAGGTTTCTTAATGAAACTCAATTTACTGTACTGTTGGTAAAGCATAAAATGATGCAAACTGTGAGAAATAGTACTGAATGTTCTAATTGATGTTAATATTCAAACAATGTTCCATATCCAAGTCAAACAGAGGGTGCATGTGGGTGGTAATGGAAGAAGCTTCAGATTAGGAGACTTTTGTTGGGGTTGAATGGTGATGAAATAGAGATGCCTTGCCTTTCAGGGAATGTAATACAAGGAATTGGGAAGTTTGAATGTTCTCATGGCACTAGGATGTCCCAAAAGGCTGGGCCACTGTGATCCAACCATTCCCCATATGTGATAGCCTTCATTGATCAGCTTCCTCCTCTGCTCTGCTTTGTACTGTCCTGCTGTCATGCCATTGTTCTTACAGCTCCTATTACAAACACAAGAGGGGGAGATCATACTTATTTGAAATAATGAGTATTCCTATTATGAAATTGAAAGGAGAAATTAAGAGGACCTGCAAAATGAATCTAGCTTTTCTTTGAACAAAGTGGAAGAACAGAATTTAACTCACCTTAATAAGAGACCAGACCAACCAAAGTAGCCAACCTTAAGGAGGTTATCAGTTGTGGGAGCCCTGAGGTGTTCTCCTCTTGAAGAGATCAAGAAGATCTTCAACCCTCTTTCTTTTATCTCTTTGAAGAGGTTCATTGAGTGCTTCAAAGCTGGAGCTTTTTCCTCCCACACCCATTTTTCAAAGGCTGTAATGTTGAACATCTCCCCCCTAAACAGAAATGGATAAACAAAGTTACATTTTTGTAATGAAACCATCTTCATTTTTTTTAAAGATTTGTTCAACAGATTTGGTTTCAGAGATGGGATCAGAAAATCAATGACTTCAGAAAGAAGTCACCTGAGCATTGATCAAACCTCAATCTCATTTCTGATCTGGGCTTAAAGAAACTAAAGTATAGCTATATACAGTACCCGTGGTGATGTTCCTTGAAGTACGGAGCAGTAGAGAGAAGGGTATCATCAACATCGAAGATCCATGCATCTTTGCCATCACCACTCGACCTGAAGGTTTTACTGAGATAGATGCTGCATTCTTCTAGTGCTTTCTCTGAATCAACTGTATACTGAGTGGAACTCATGTACTTGCCAATGTAGTCCGTGCATTCTTCAGGGACAAATTCGAATTTACGAATGTTATGGAGCTCGACATTGATCCTCCAAGCTTCACAGTAGTTCTTCAGGGTTATCTTCAGGTCCTCCGAGTTCTTCCATGTCTTCCTCTGGTTCAAGATGTTCCAGTCTGCAACTGCTACACCAACAAGGAGGATAGAGAAGCACAACAACAGACCCAGACTGCTTCCCATTTTCTTCTTCTTGTTCTCTATGATCAAAAGAAAAATGGATTGAATTTTTATATTACTGGGTTTCCATTGATTATGGTTTTTCGGTTAAATTCCATTGATGATGATTTCAAGATTAAAAACCAACATCGGTGTAGCCAGCAAGTGGGGTTCTCTTGCAACGGTTCATTAGAATTCATTTGCTGGGACTTCCATCTATATCCTATTTTTGGTCAAGGACTTCATCTACATCCTTTTTCTGGGCAAAGACTTCATCACTATCGCTTATCGACATAAAGTCGGTTTCTTCCGATTATTATTATTTTAGTATTTTAATGAAACGATGGTTTAGAATGATTTTTTTTAAAACCACATTGATGGAGTTGCAATTTCCATTATTCACTTGAGCATATTCTGTTTGCTCAAGATAATAGCCGGAGCCGGTTACACGCCTGATTTTCCTTAGCGAAATAGGGATCTCAATATGGCTACTGTCAACAACTTTTCCTTCGAATTATCAGCTCCACCAAAAGGGGGCGAATAATTGTTTCATTCTAATAGAAACGACATGTTGGTGTTGAATATCCCGATTGTAGACCACACCAAGTTGGATTGCTCTCGTCAGAACTAATTGAATTGTTAGGATTATCTTAATATAATATGTGGGATTTGATTAATCACTTGGGTTAATAATTGATGGAGTCTCAAAACATCGAGCCGATGTGCTACCATCAATTTTAAAATGGATCAAACCAGTCCATTGTGGAAGTGAACTAAGGTTTGGGATTGCTATTATAAATAGCTATAACGGGATCCCTCCAATCACTTAAGTTTTTTGTTCTCTTCTCTCTCCACAAGAAAAAACTATGGTAGGAAAGACGAAGAAATAAAGAAGGCATCGTCACTCTATGCATTCTAGCATTCAAGATTTAGTTTAATTTTCTTCAACATATGTCAGGTTTATGGTATGCACAATTCTTTTAAACATTATATTATATTATAATCTTACAAGGAATTTAATTAAGGTTTTAAGAAAAATCTAAAGGTACTCAATCAATTGACATCAGAGCCAATTTCTATAATAATTAAACTTATGATTGTTATGATTATATATTAACCCCTTAGCTAGTTATGCTTTATATTAATATATTGTGCATATTTTCTTACTCCGATTACAACTTTTGGATAAAGATAATAAGAAAATGAATGTAATCTACCGAAGTGGCATCACTCCACTTTCTTATTGCTTGTATCATAGTCAAAGTTTGGTGACATTTACCCAAAGGTGATGTCATCTAAGTAATAATAATAATATATATACTCAAGTGGGAATGAATAATAATTTGAGGAATTTCATTTACCTAAAGATAATAAGAGTTTCGAGAATTATTGTTAGTATTCAATTCTTAAATGTGGTTTAATACATTAAAATATTTTGGGAAGTATAATTTAGGAGTTTCTTATCACCTAAAGGTAAAAGGAATTTTTGAAAATTATTGCTATCCGGCAGTATTTGCAAAACTACATGTGAGCAATGCATATTTTACTCCAAATGTTGAAATATTACTTGGCTAGTTCATGTTGGTTAAAGTTTTACGTCTTAGCATATTTGGTATCATGTATATTTAAGGGTGACATGTTATTCTTATTTCATATGATTATAATATAATTGCTTGAATGCCTTTCTTGTGCTTTCACTTGTGTTGTTCTTTTGAATATTTATTCTCCCCTACAGATGTCTGCCCAAGCTAATGCTTTGGCTTCAATTCCTACTCTCTTTGGGGAAAACTATAAAAGATGGAAAGATGAACTAAATGTTACATTAGGACTATAATGTGGCTCTTAAAGAGCCAAAGCCCGCTGCCCTTACCACTGCAAGTACTCATAAGAATAAGCTAAAGTATAAAGAATAGGTGACAACCAACAAGAAAAGTTTAATAATAATAAAAAAAGTTCATCCCTAAGTCCATGCGTGACAGTGTGGAGATGAAAGACATTGTAGTAGAATATCTTATAGAGATGAAAGCAGTGTTTGAGTTATCACAAAATGGTTAGAAATGAAAATTGATATCTAAGCTGACTTCATCTACGTTTGATGGTACGGAAAATGTTAGAGAATATCTTTTGGAGTTGTCTTCTACAAAAAATAAATTAAAGTATCATGAGACAATGATCGATGATGAATTTATAGTTCATCTTGCTATTAAATCTCTTCTATAATCATATACTAAGCTTAGAACTTCACTCAATGTGTAGACAAAGGAAAAGACCATGAAAGACCTCATTTCCATATGTGCTTAAGAAGAAAGCAACAAGAAAAAGACAGGAATCGAGTATAAATCTGGTTGAAGATAACAAGGCATGTGCTATAAGTTTCACAAGAACAAACAAAATTCTTTCAAGAAAAACAAGTATCATCCATATAACAAGAAGAAGAAAAACCATGGTAATATTTGATGAGCACATTTATGTGTGAAATTTAGTGCATAAAGCATGCATTTTACACGCTTAGAGTGGAGCTACCTTGGGTTTTATGTTGTTTTTGCAGGTTTTATGAATTTTTAGGACTTTAGCGAATATCTGGAGTTTTTGGTATGAAACATGCAAATTTTCACATCAAGAGGTCCATTCAAATTCTCAAGCGCAGAAATGGGTTTGATTTGAAGCATGATGGGCTAAATATGTGATTATGAGCCAACTCCAGAATATCTTATAAAATTAGATTAGGATTTTTATTTTACTTTTTTATATTGTAATTGAAAATTGTATGGGACCCACAAATAGTCAAAGACTAGGGTTTTCTATTCTTTTTAGAAGATTTTATTTTGTTAGATTTTATTTATTTCTCTAATTAGTTTTTTCACTCTCTTCCCACTTTCTATAATTTTCTATATTTTATTTTATTCTTTTTCCTTAATTAACCTAAAATCACTTTTCTAAAATATATATATATATATATATATATATATTCCTTCTTTCCTTCTTCCACTCTTTCTCTTTCTTCTCCACCTTCTCTACATATAACTCAATCTTAAGTTTGTTATAAATAATATTTATTTATGGATGTCCATTACCCTCAAAGATATTGTACTTCCAATTAAAGATCTCAACTACCTCAAAAGATATTACCATATCAGAGAAGATGACAGTTCCATTATAAATATGTAATGACTAACTCAATAGATGAGCTGAACTCATCTTGTTTTCTTCTTTGTATTCAATATATCTGCTTTATTTTATAATACGTTTCTATTCAAAGATATTGTGAACGACTCCGCTCAAAGTATTGTGTTTTGAGAAGAAAAATAAAAGACTACGTATCATTATGTTTTCTATTCCAAAGTGAAAAGAATGATCAACCTCCTCGCGCGTTTTTGTAAACAATGGAGTTTACCTTCTCCATCTTGAAATGTAAGTGCATCGTGATAAAAAAAATGTATGTATTTTATTAAATATAAGAATCAAATAATATATTAGGTTGTTTTAATAATTATGGTTTGTCATTAACCAATCTAAACATAATGATTTTATTTATTGTATACAGTGGTTGTTAGTCTTGCACCACAAATATTGTTAAATGCACTTGAAGTTAAAAGATTTGAAACTGTAAATGAATACAGTTCTACAAATGAACATGAAGTTGCAAGATTTGAAATTGTAAATGAGTACAGTTCTGCAGATGCACTTGAAGTTGTAATATTTGAAAACTAAATGAGTACAGTTCTGCAGATGCACATGAAGCTATAATATTTGAAATTATAAATAAATACAGTTTTGTAGATGCACATGAAGTTGTAAGATTTGAAATTGTAAATAAATATAGTACTGTAGTTTTTTAAATTAATTCTCTATTGAAATTATGTGGAGAAAATATTGATGAAAATATGCCAGTAAATTTTCAAGCTTCAGATTTGTTGTTACAATAGCAATATTGTAAAAGGAGTTTTAAGAAATTCTTTGAATGATATGAGATTATTTGTGACTGAGTAAAATAATTGACTATTAATGAAAAGTCAATAAACTCATATTATTACAACTGCTCCATTCCCTGAAGTGAAGGTAGCAATTCAGATATGCCTTAAAAAAGGCAAAATTATAATTATGGTCATGATTGTGGAAGTGGAAGAGGCAAAAGACGAAAATATTACCATTTTTATGATGAAAATAAATAAGAGAAAATAAGCTTCAAGGAGTAAAGATAATATATGTTATTGATGTGGTATGAAATGTTATTAGACACATCTGTCATACTCCACAATATTTTATTAAGTTTTGTCAAACTTCAATTAAAGGAATGAAGATAATGTGGAGATGAATATGACTTTTCAAAGCAATGATATTGAAGCAAATTTTTGCCCATAATGCGAATGATTTTGATGACCTTACAGATACTACACATTTAGATGCTGCAAACTCCTTTGAAGATAATAATTGAAGATTTGATTATGTTCTTGGAGTTCAAATAAAAATAAAATTGATATTATGTTACTTTGTAATTCTTTTCCCCTCAAATTTCATCTCATATGTTATTTTATCTTAAATTTAACATTTTTCCTTTCTAATTTTTTTTTATTGATTTCTATATATCTTTTGATGTATTTTATTTAATTTTGATGAAGATATGAATATTTCTTAATATGGCATGATGCATATTATACTGAGAGAAAAAAAATTCTCTTATTGGATGATACGGAAACCAATGTTTATTCAATACTTGGTAGTAAAACATTGATTGAAAGCTCCGGAAGAGCTAATATATTATTAATTGGGGATCAAATTTGAAATAAATAATGCATTATTTTATAGTAAATCTCAAAGAAACTTATTAAGTTTTCAAAGTTATTTACCAAAATGATTATTAGATTGAGACTACAAATAATGGTAAAAGTGAATATCTATACATTTCTACAAAAGTGTTATATATTTTCTCCTAATTTGTACTACACGAATATTGGCATGGTTGAAACACATGATTAAGTAAATCAAAAAAACATTGATTCTGATAGTTTTATTGTTTGGCATGATCGCGGTTAGACCATCCGGATCAAGTATGATGCGAAAAATTATTGAAAATTCATTTGTCATCCATTGAAGAACCAGAAGATTCTTCAACTAATTTTATTTTCTTATGCTACTTGTTCTCAAGAGAAATTTATTATTAGATATTCACCAACTAAAGTTGAGATTGAACATTCTACGTCTTTGAAACGTATACAAGGTCAAATACGGGCTCATTCACCCATCATGTGGACCATTCAAATACTATATGATTGTAGTAGATGTATCTATAAAATGGTCACATGTATGTTCATTATGAACTCGCAATTTGATATTTGCGAGATTGATTACTCAAATAATTTAAGAGCACAATTTATGGATTATAAAATAAAGATTGTTTGTCTTGATAATACTAGTGAATTTACATCTCAGGCTTTATAATTGTTGTATAAACAACTGAGTTCACAGTTGAATAACTTATTGCTTATGTTTATATCCAAAATGGTTTGGTAAAATTATTTATTAAATGTCTCCAAGTAATAGTTAAACCATTGTTATGAGAACAAAGTCCCGTGTTGGCATGTGGATATGTTATATGCAGCATCATTTGTATGCATCAGGACAAAATGTTGTCATAAATTCTCATCTTGAAATTTTTAGATGTGCGACTTATATTCTAATTACTCCACTACAGCGCACAAAGATGAGTTCCCAAATAAAGTTGGGAATATATGTTGTATATGAATTTTCTTATATAATTATATATTGCCATGGATAGGAGATTTATTTAAAGTAATATTTGCTGAGTATTATTTTGATGAATTAGTTTTTTCCAACATGAGGGGAAGAAAATAAACAGTTGGAAAAAGAAATTAATTGTAATGCATTATCATTATCTCATTTTAGATCCTCGTACTGAACAATGTGAATTTGAAGTTGAAAAGATAATGCAATAAATATTATGAATCAACTACCAGATTTGTTGACCTGCTAAGAGTTACTAAATCTCATATTCCAGCTATAAATGCTCCAATTAGAATTGATGTCCCAACAGGACAATCTATCAGTGCAAATGAAATTAAACCACATTTAAAACTTGGAAGATCAATTGGTTCCAAGGATAAAATCTTAGAAAAAAGGAAGGAGCAAATGATCAAGATGGTCATAATATGGAGACAATTGATTATAAAGATCGTGAAGATATAATTTTATATAAAACCCCATAAGAGGCTCATTTACCTAAAAATAATGAAGATATCTCAATTTGTTATGTCATTGCAGGAAAAGATGGAACCAAAAGTATAAAGTTGTCGACAACATTTTTGTATATTATATTATTGTTGAAATAATGCAATAAGACAAAGATCTTAAACATAAATTTATTGATGAATGTAAATGAAGAAATGATTGGCCAAAATGTAAAGACGCAATTCAAGCAGTATTGAATTCGCTTGAAAAATTAAAGTTTTTATACTTGTAGTCCAACATCTAAAAATATAATGTCAGTGGGGTACAAATGAGTTTTCGTGCGAAAAATGAAATGAGAAAAAGAATAAAATTGTGATATATAAATCATGAATTATGACACAAGAATTTTCGCAGAGGCCTGCATTGATTACATGGAAATATGTTCTCTTATGGTGGATGCAATTACCTTCAGATATCTTATTAGTCTGGTAGTATATGAAAATTTCGATATGCGTCTAATGGATATTATTACAACCTATTTATATGGCTCACTTGAGTTTGAAATTTATATGAAAATCCTTGAAGGATTCAAAATACCTGAAGCACATAAAAATTCCTAAGAAGTTTGTTCAATAAGGTTTCAGAGATGATCATGGCATATATGATATAATCTCTTTAGTGGATATTTACTAAATGAAGAGTATAAAAATGATCCAATTTATTGTGTCTTTATTAAATGATATAGATCTAATTTTATTGTAATAAGTATATATGTTGATATCATTGGAACTCCTGAAAAGCTTCCAAAAGCAATATACTATTGTCTTGGCTTGCAAATTGATCATTTGACGAATAGAATATTCATTCATCAATCGACTTCTATAGATTGAAGCGATATTACATTGATAAAACACATCCATTGAGTACCCCAATGGTTATGAGATCACTTGACATAAAGAAAGATTAATTTCAACCCCATGAAAACAATGAAAAACTTATTAGTCCTGAAGCACCAAATCTAAGTGCAATTGGGGCACTAATGTATCTTGCTAATAGTACACAATCATATATAACCCGACACCGGGGGGCGTGGCCCCGGGGCCCTTCCCCCCCCCCCCCCCCCCCCCCCCCCCCCCCCCCGCGCTCCCCCCGCGCGGCCCCCCCCAACAACCCCCCCCCCCCCCCCCCCCTTGGGGGGGGGGGGGGGGGGGCCCCGCCCGTCTGGGGGGGGGGGGGGGGGGGGGGGGGGGGTGGGGGGGGGGGGGGCGGGGTTTTTGGGGGGGGTGGGGATTTTTCTATAAGTGTATTAGCAAGATTTATCTCTTCTTCAATAGGAAGACATTGGAATGCTATTAAATATATATTTTAGTACCTTCGAGGAATTATTGATATGATATTTTATGAATGTAGATATCAACTTACTTGTTATGCAGATGTAGGATATTTATCTGATCTACATAAAACTAGATCTCAAATATGTTATTTATTCACAAGTGAAGGATAACTATTTTATGGCATTCAACAAAACAAACTATAGCTGTCGCTTCTTCAAATCATGCAGAGATAATAGTGATTTATGAAGTAAGTCGACAATATATTTTGTTAAGATCAATGATACAACACATTCATGAAACACGCAGTCTTCTACTAGAAGAAGGGGTTTCAATAATATTATATGAAAATAATGTTGCATGAATAGCTCGATTGAAGGGAGGATATATCAAAGGAGATAGAACGAATCATATTTCACCGAAATTCTTCTTCACTCATGATCTTCAACAAAATGGTGAAATTGATGTTTATTGAATTCGTGCAATTGATAATTTGACAGATTTATTTACTAAGGCATTGCTTACTTCAAAGTTTGAGAAGCTAGTACATGATATTGGAATGTGCGTATTCAAAGATATTCAATGATGTTATCATCAGGGGGAGTAAAATACGTGTTGCACTCTTTTTCCTTTCACCAAGGTTTTGTCTCACTGGGTTTCCCTAGTAAGGTTTTTAATGAAGCGGCTACCAATACGTATTATTTAAATATGTATATTTTTTTTTCCTTCACTAAGATTTTTTCCCACATGGTTTTTTCTTAGTAATGGTTTAACGAGGTACATTATCTATTGATGGACATCCAAGGAGAAATGTTATAAATAATATGTATTTATGGTTGTCCATTACCCTCAAAGAGATTGTAATTCCAATTAAAGATCTCAACTACCTCAGGATGCAATATTGGTGAAGATCACAATCATCTCATTACACAATGTTGGCAGTCAATATTTCAATTCTATGCACCTTCTATCTTGGGTGACAATCTATCATTCCATATTATGATTATCTTATTGTATATGAGAATCATATATTGTATTTTTTTGTAGACTCTGATATTATCATTTCAAAGAATATTCCAGTTCCATTATAAATATGTAATGACTAACTCAATAGATGAGCTAAACTCATCTTGTCTTTCTTCTTTATATTCAATATATCTGCTTTATTTTATAACAAAGTTTTATTTTTTTTAATTTATTCTTTTTCTCCACTTTCCCTATTAATGTATTTCTATTTATTTTATTTTCTCCCCACATTCTCTCTCTCTCTCTCTCTCTCTCTCTCTCTCTCTCTCTCTCTATTTCTAACGAATTTTGTTCTTTCTTTATTAGTTTTTTTCTTTTTCTATTTTACTCTTATTATTATTATTCTTATTCTTATTCTTATTCTTATTCTTATTATTATTATTATTATTATTATTATTATTATTATTATTATTATTATTATTATTATTATTATTATTATTATTATTATTATTATTATTATTATTATTATTATTATTATTGATTTATTTTATTTCCTTGTTTGAAAATTATTCTCTTTCTTCTATAAATATTACCTCCCCTCTTAGGTCTAGACACTTTATTTTCTCTTAAGTTTATTTTAGTCTTGCACCTTCTATTCTCTTTAACCTATTTTAGGTTTTCTCTAGTTGTTTGATTAATTTGTGGGTTCTATCTCTATATTGAATGTTTAGGTTTCAATGTTTTGCAAGGAAGATTGAAGTTGTGTAATTTATTTGATGCGAGTGTATTTCCTTTATTTTTATCACTGCAATTTCAAGTTCAAGTTTGAGGATTCGCTTTCTCTTTGGGTCTAGCAATTGCAGATCTAGATTATTCTAGATCTGGTTGTTAGGGTTGGTTAAGATTCGAATCGTTTGTTCAAGTTTTTTTTTTTTGGAGATTCAAATATGCAAGTAAGTAAAATTCTTCAATAATTTTCTCTCCCCCCTCCATTCCCGCTTCTATGTACCCTTCCATATTCTTAATTTAGGATTTAATTTCAACACTTACTGTTCTCCCTTCCCTTAGGTCCTTGATCAAAGATGCCTATAGTCGTGCCTCTCTTTGATTAAGGTTTTCTTTTTGTTTTTATTGCTTTGTTATTTTCTTTTTGTTATTTACTTTCTACACAATTTTTTCTTTTCTTTCTCAATCCAGAGCTGACACTCGGATCACTTCCCTTTTATTTTTATTGTTTGCATTTTTTTCCCTGCCTTTTATTTATGTGTTGGTTATGTTTGCTTTATTTTTCATTTTAATTCGATTGCATTAAATGTATGGATTATGATCGTTGGCTTAGTTTAATTAATTAGTTATCAAAATTTGAATCATTCCACTCTCGCATTACCATTAAAAAGTTGAATTCTAGGTGGCATATCTCCTTGAGATCGACCCGTTAGCTACACGATACTGTGCGCTTGTGATTATTTTATTTTTCAAACAATATTACATGTTAGTGATGTGATCAAAAAAGACATTTTAAAAGAGATTGTAATTCACTAAAATCTTGGCTGTAGTAGAAAGACGCTAAGGATGGGAAGAAAGAGTAATCTAGGAGATGAAGCCTATTTCCCTTAGTAGTTTTATATATTGATGAGTACATTTATGTGTGAAATCTTAGGGCATAAAGTATGCATTTTACACACTTAGAGTGAAGCTACCTTGGGTTTTATATTGTTTTTGCAGATTTTAGGACTTTTCAAGATTTAAGCAAATATTTGGAGTTTTGGGCATGAAACATGCAATTTTACACGTCAAAAGGTCCGTTAAAATTTACAAGTGCAAAAATGGGCTTGATTTGGAGTATGATGGGCTAGAGATGTGGTTATGCACCAACTTCAAAATATTTTATAAATAAAGAAGAACATGGAGAGAAAGAGTCCTTGCATGCTTCAATATTTTATTTCCTATTTGAGACTTGATCAAAGAAGGAAAAAGAGGAAAATGAATCATATTTAGAGAAGGAACAAGGAAAAATCTCATTTTTGAGTGTCTCTGTCCAATTTCGTTCAAGCCCTTCATCGAATGGCATCCAGTGTCCGACGAGATGATTTTTGGAGGAGAGCTTCAAGACTTTTTGATCCTCAAATCCAATGGGGAAATTGTGCATTTAATCTCTCTAAGTCAGTTCAATTGGTATGCCAAAACCCTCCTTGACTGAGTTAGATAAGAACTCTGAGTTTGATTCAAACTCTGTTAAGAATCATATCCCATGTAATCTAGAAAATTAATCTATAAAAGGAGAGCTTACTCCAGCAAGGGAGGGCTTTATTTTAGAGATTAGGAAGTGATGCGTCCAAAATCTGCTCAGCCCTTGGATCTCCACGTGATGTCCTGCAAAACGAAAGCGTCAGATGTGGCCCGACCGCTGGGGTCGGGAGTCCACCTCCGAAGGCTAAGTCAGTTGATGAACTTAATCACAAATGGCTCTGCTAGAAGCACAGAGCTAATGAATGAAGAAACGGGAAAGGTGATCTAGATAGCAGGACGCTGATAGTTTGGATCTATCAGTATGTATTTGAACCTGAGTATCAGATAGTATTCTTTTTGATCGATTGATCCGTCCCTCACCTTGTATGGTAGTGAGGTTTATATAGAGTGTACCTTCGAATCTCCTTCGTTGGATGCACTCGAGCCTTCTTCGGGTAGTCGTTGGATCTTATCAATAAGATCCGTTGAGCGATAGACTTCTACTAGTTTGGGCTAGTAGAGGACTCCTGAGATAACCGTTAGGTTATGCGATAGTTATCCCTTTGATGATGATTATCCGCAGCCGTCAGTTTGAGTCTGCTGTCATCAGGGTGATTACCCTAATCCATAAGTAAGATTAGGGCACGCTTGCAGCAGAATAATCTTTCTTCTTCAGCAAGCCATCTTCCGGCTCCGGTTCGCTAGGGAGCGATTCGATTTTCTCCGTCTCGACCGGGGTCGAGGGTCGGGCCAGGTATGAACCCGGTCAGATCATAAACTCTCCATATCACGAGCCCCCCAGATCAAGCGTTCGGTCGATCCCGAGGGCTTGGTTTTTAACTGGGTTCGTCGTTAGGTGATGATCTCTGCGTGCTTCATTAAATGTCATATCACATTTAATGCGGTGGTCACTTTTCCTCGAGCGTTGTGAGTGTAAGGCCACGTATCTTCGTTGCAGTTGATCTGTCGTGGCTCACGTCATCCAAGCGACGGTTTCCGAACGCCTATTTCAGATTCGTGAGTTCAAACTTTCAAAACGTCTTTGAATCTTGATCGTTGATTTTGAATCAATCTCGATCGTTCGGATTCCCGAACACTCGTGCGGGAGTTTTAAAAGCGGTTCATTGTCTTCGTAGGTTTCATTCTTCCTGTCTGGAATTTGAACTTTTGTTGTCTGCTTCGCGCCTTCCTGCTCTCAAGCTTCCGTCTCACCGAATCGGTAAGTTTACTGGTCTTTTCTTTTTGTAGTTTACTCTAACGAGTAATGGCGGACGATAGGGCTTCTTTAGTACCCCATGTTGGTGATAGCAGTGATGCTTTTGCTTCTCCTGCTCCCGAACAGTCGGATAGTGATAACAAAACCCTAACCGTCCTCTGGCAGGAGTTCGCTGAAGTTTCTCAAAAAGGTTTCGAAAGAAAAACCGAAACTTCTCCTGTCCTTCTCGAGTCTGGATCTTCCAAGATTGTCGAGTCTTCTAGGCAGCCTCAAACCTCCGGGTCCAATGGTGGGCCTGGCTCTGTTCCTTCCATTTATAATGGAGAAACCCTTCTTTCAGCTGTCCAAGATTTTGACCTTCCTTCCTCATATCAGGTTAGGGCTCCCCACCCTGATGAGAGGGTTGATTTGTCCCTTTCGGGTGAATTTTCTCTGTACATAGATGCATTGGAAAGCGGGGTTCGCTTTCCCTTTTTTAATCCTTTATTCTCCGCAGTTTTGAATCACTGGAACATTTGTCCCGGAATGCTCCTTCCCAATAGCTGGCGTCTCATCGTCGGCTTCTTGGGTTTGTGTTTTGAGCTTGGCATTACGCCATCTCTTTCTCTTTTTGTACATTTTCATGTTCTTTCTATCTCCCATCCTCCCGGATGGGTCTTTCTTTCCAAACGCAATAAGGCTGAACTTGATTGGAGGGGCAGCATCCTTGTCAAAGGAACTTGCCCTTCTAATCACAAAAGATGGCGCGAACAATACTTTTTCTGTCGAGCGCCTCCATCAGATCTTAACTTCCCGACCACCTGGAGGAGGTTTACTTCTTCGTCTGAAAGTAACCGGGGCCTTCCCTTATCCAAAGAAGACGAGGCGGCCATCAGGAAGATCAAATCCATTCCGTGGTATCAAGAGATACATGGATATGAAATGGAGTATAACTCCATCCTTCAGTACTGGGGCTTGGCTCATTGTGAGCTTCTAACCATCATCCTTTGATTTGACTGAAGTGATATGTCTTGAATTCCGATTCTTGTCCTTCTTCTTTGCGGTGCCTCCCCGTAACGAACCCCGAAAGCCTGCGGGTGAAGGCCGCTAGGGCCGTTGTGATAGCCGAGCAACGATCGCCCGGGGTCTTGACTGCAGATCAAGAGGCTTCTCTTCCCTCTCCCGACCCCTCTTACAGGGGGTATCGGGAATATCGATCCTGTAGCTGATGCTTCGGGTAAAGGGAAGAAACCAATGGTGGAGAGGGCTAACGTCTCCTCCTCCGTCCGAACCAAGAGGAGGCATGACACAATTGATGCTCCCTCCAACAAAAAATCCAAAGCTTTGACGGATGGTGAGGAAGTCTTCATCGCCCATTGGACCCTGAAGATGACCGACAGGGTCACTCGGGATCCCGAGAAAGCTGCAGAGTGGAGCTCCCTCGGTCTTGCTCCTTCGATCGCCAGAGTTTGAAGCCCTGGATGACACCTCCCTTGTTAGTCAATCTACAAGGTACCGGTCTTCTTGCTTACTTATGTTTTCATAATTTCTTATGACTTCTTTCGATATCTTCCGTCTTCCCGGGAATGATGTGTTGAGCTTTTATCAACACATGGAAGCATTGAGCCGGGTTGGTCGCACCAGCTCCTTGCTGCAAACTTGTGATGAGAAATTGGCCAAGGCCAATTCTGAAATAGACCAGCTGACTGCAGCTACCGTGGAGCTGCAGAAAAAGCATGAGGAAGAAATGATCTCCCTCAAGGAAGCTCTTGAAGCTTCGAAAATTCGTGTCTCTGCTGCCAAGCGCGAGGCCGGGGAAGCAAAAAGGCAGCTGCCTCGTTGTTTGGTGACACCTTGAAATCAAAAGTAGGGAGCTCGAAGAACATCTGAAGTTGGCAATCCCTAGCAAGCCCGAGCATATAAAGCCGGACCTTCGGAAGGAGTGCATTCGGAAATACCCGAACAACGTACCTTTCTCCGAATTGCTAGGTTTCTACAACATTCAGGGCTTATCGCATGGGGCGGAACGACGTTTGGGAGCAGATCCTTGGAACGATCCCCGACTTCGACACTTGCTCCTTTTCGTGAGGTATGCCACCCGGAGGTCTTTGGGAAAGTTGGTATGGATCTTCCAGACTGGGCTCAGGGAGAAGATGATCCTTTTCCAGCTGACCCTCAATATGAGGCATATCTGAATGACGAGCCGGCACTTCCAGAGGAGAAATCACAAGCCGAGTCTCAAGTTGTTGCTGTAGAGGATTCAGCCGATGCCACTCTTGAGGAAGGCTCTTCTCATGGTCTGAGAAAAGTCCTCCCGACCAGGGTCCCTCAGGCAACAAAGAAGAAAAGGCTTAGGGAGTTGTTCTTTTGTAAAGACGTACCCTCAATTTAATGAATAGACATTTCTTTATTCATGTTTGCCTCAAAATTTCCCCGTCTCCTGCCGAAGTATTGCCTTGAATATCAAAGTATTAATGATAAAACTTATCACTTAACTTTTCATTCCTCGCTGAATAATGATCTTATGGAAATATTGTGAAGATGCGTTTCGGGAAGATGCGTTAATCATCCCCACTACTTCATTTATTGCAAAGTCTGCACGTTTCCCTTCTGCGAAGTTCAAATGTTTTCCTGCTTTTGTGTACCATTCATTGTTTCCAATGAATCGGAAATACATCCATTATTTTAATGGCGGTGCGACGATTGGAGGTTTCTCTGCATCAGGTGCTCGCTTCCACATGTTTCCATGTGGCATCCCTTCGACCGTTGATCTTGCTTTTTGCGGATTTCGAAGCGTCGTTTCGATCTGGGTCGTCGGTTGTCCTTAGCCTTCAACCGTTGTCTTATACCTTAGGCTATTTAGAGCCTTCGTGGGTACTCTCCATCTATCCTGACTTCTGCAAGATAGATTTGCTAAAGTGCCAAAGCAACCTTTCTTCCTTTGGCCTGCTTCCGTATTCCTCGTACTCCAGCGACAACTCTATCAATTTCTAAACAAGTGAGTTTTTTGATTTCTCATCTCTTTCCCCTCTTCCCCCCGAAGTACACTGCACAGTAGTTATACTTGGGGTTTAGTTTGTTGGTCCGTCGAAGCTTTAGAAAACTAGGGTTTCCCCATTGTTGCTTTGTCGTTTATTTCGTATCGATACGGCTGGTTTTTTTTGTTGTTGTTTTGCATAGTGGCTCCCAAGATCAACCCGAACTTTATCAGAGCAAAATCTTGCAAGAAAAGGGTTGCGTCGGTGGTGGTTGGGGCCAGTGTGGTGGTTTCAGCTAGTGAATCCTCCAAGCGTAAGGCGATCGCTTTGGCGGTGAATCTTCAAGTCGATTCCCGCAGCTTCTGTTGATGCCGTCCCTGCGCCTCCTTTGCCCGAAGTGACCGCTCGTCTTTCCTAGGAAGATCTTGATCACTCCGTTTTTGGTGCTGCCGGCACTCTTGCTGGTGAGCCTGTTGGTGAGCCTGTTGGTGCACCCCCGAAGAAGACTCTTCGGGCATCCGAGGCAACTATGTTGGCGTCGATGAAGGTGTGGTCCCAGCAGTGCTGCTCCTATTTCTAACTCCGGTGCTTGCTTGGCATCCTCCTCCTCTCCTTCCGAGTTGGAGGATTTTGCCACCAGGGAAGCGCCGTCGGGTGACAAGTGATGAAGCTCAGCCTTTGCTTGGTGTAGTTCATCCTTCTCATCCTTCGCTGAATTAGTGTCAAACGAGTTTGACAGAGCGTTGGAATGGTGTACTGCTGCTCGAATGACTTTTGAGAGCGCAGCGTTCTTTCCAAACTTCCGGATGAAGTCTTTACGAAGTCACCGGTGATGTTTTCTTCATTATCCTCCGATTTTGAAAAATTACTTTTCTGCTCCTCGCTAACTCGAAAGTTGTTTGCGGGAGTCTTCTTGGTAACTTCCACAACCAAGTGGAAGTAGTTACTAGACTCGATGAGGTTGAGCAATGAAGTTTCTAGGCTTCGGGAAATCTCGAAGCTAAAGATGTTGAGATTGCTTGCCTTCGGAATCCAGCTTGGGAGGTGGCGGGGAGAAAAGAATTCGATGATTGGTCGTCTTCGGTCGGATTTGGATGATGCCAGGGAGAAGATCCGACGACTGGAGCGGACAGTTGGAAAGTCAGGAGCTAAAGGATCTGAAACATTACCCGAAAGGCAAGCTGTTGTTCCTTTGCCCGAATCCCTTCCAACTGATGTTCGCAGAGCCTGCGTCTTCAAGTATTTACACAGTAAGCCTTTTGTTGATATGCTGAATGCTTATAACTTGTAGGCGTACCGGGATGGTGAGAACGAAGTATGGGAATCAATATTAAGGAAAGATCCTCATTTTGATACGACTCCCTATAGTGCTGTTTGCCATCCTGAAGTATTTACCAACTTGGGTATTCCTCCTCCCGACTGGACCAAGGATAAGATTGATCCTCCACCTTCCGATCCAGATATTATGCAATATCTGGAAGATTCTCCTGTTTATTCTCCGCTGGAAGAAGTCAATTATGACGAGCTTGTACCGAATGCGAGTTTGGTCAAGGACCATTCTTCTCCTGGACAAGCTGGACAAAGAGCATGAAATTGCGGAGGATTTTCTGAATATCGAAATATTTTTGTAATCCTCATTTCTTCTCTTCTTCTCCTTGACTCCTCACCAATGGTTGACTCATATGTTTGTTCTAGCAAAGTCGCGTCGATCTTGTATAACTTGTTAACAGTCACCTGTAATGACTTTCTTCTTTGATCAAAGATTGTATCCAGCTCTTGTAATTATTTTGATACTGGCCTCTTTGGATCTTCTGAAGAAATAAGAAATTACTTTATCTTGAACTTTGCTAGCCACTTGAATCGCCATTGTATTAGGTCTTAGTTGTCTGAAACAATGCCTTTACTTAAGGATTTCCGGAGAAATACAATAAGTCTGAGAAGGAACTCACTCGGGTTTTAAACCGATGCCTTATACTTAAGGATTTCCGGAGAAATACAATAAGTCTGAGAAGGAACTCACTCGGGTTTTAAACCAATGCCTTATACTTAAGGATTTCCGGAGAAATACAATAAGTCTGAGAAGGAACTCACTCGGGTTTTAAACCGATGCCTTATACTTAAGGATAATTCAAAAATTCAATAAGTCTCGAAGGAACTCACTCAAGTATCAAACCGACGCCTTGCAAAAGGAACTCACTCGGATTTTCATCCGATGCCCCGACTTAAGAAACTTCGAAAGATTTTCCATAAGTGTTGAAGTGTTGAAGGACCCACACGAATTTTCATCCGATGCCTTATAGTTGGATCTTGTTCTTGAATGTGGTGTATGATGCCCCCCAATCAAAAGATAGTTTGTTGAAAGCCAAAAATTGCATCGATTGAGTTGAAAATGATTACATTGCGAACAAAATTGAAATCATCCTCAAGGATAAAACTTTTTGAAATGCCTAGCATTCCACGAACGATCCAACTCTTTCTGGGAATCTATGTTCTTCAGCCTCGTAAGCTCCGAACCGACCGGTTTCACAACCATATAGGGTCCTTCCCAGGAAGGGTCCAACTTTCTTTGGTGACGCGGGTCGGAAGCTAGGGTGTTTCTCAACACCAAATCTCCGGCTAAGTACCGACGATTCTTCACTCGAGTATTATAATGAGACGCTATCCTTCTTTGATAATGTTGAGTTCGTGCTATTGCCTTTGCCCGAACTTCGTCCAACAAATCAAGACTATCAAGCAGTCCTTGTTCATTTGCTTTTTCCTCGAACTCACGATCCCGTAACGTCCCCGCCATTATCTCCACAGGTGCCAATGCTTCGGATCCATATGCCAACCTGAATGGAGTTTCTCCGTAGGTGTTCGAACCATAGTTCTATAAGCCCACAAGTACATTATGTAGTTCTTCGACCCAAGAAGCTTTGTCAGCTTCGAGTCTTCTCTTTATTCCTTCCAGTAGTGTTCGGTTAGTAACCTCTACCTAGCCATTGCTTTGGGGGTATGCCACCGAGGACATACGATGCTCGATCATATATGTTCCACGTAATTGCTCAAATTGTGGACAATCGAACCGAGTACCATGGTCGGTGACAATTATCTTTGGAATCCCAAAGCGATATATGATTGATTCAAGCACAAATTTCTCCACTTTTTTCTCAAGTAATTGTCGCCGGTTAACCGGCTTCTACCCATTTTGTGAAGTAATCAATTGCTACTATCGGATATTCCCGTCCGCCCGATGCCTTGGTGAATTTGCCCATGATATCAATTCCCCACATTGCAAAGGGAATGGGATTTAGAATTGAAGTCATAATTTCCGCCGGGCGCTCCGATATCGTAGCATGAATTTGATAGTTACTACATCGACGAACGTAGTCCATAGCAGCCTCTTGGATCTTAGGCCAATATAACCCAAGTCTTAGAATTTTGTGGGCCAGGGCTCGCCACCCATGTGAGCGCCACAAATTCCTTCATGAACCTCAGCCAAAGCTGATTTTGCTCCTTTGGGGCCTATACATCTCATAAGGGGTCCAGCATAAGATCTTTTGTATAGTCTCCCATTCCGAATGACAAATCTAGCTGATCGAATCTTGATCAACCTTGCCTCTACTGGATCCTCGGGTAACTTGTCATCTCTTAGATATTCGATTATTGGATCCATCCAAAGAACGTTCGCTTCAATATAAGAAATTTCTTTCTCATGATAACTTGGAAAAGTTACCTCTTCAATGTAGACCGAAGGGTCTAGATTCTTTTCCTTGGCATTGGCTAGTCGGGATAGCTCATCCGCCACCGAATTTTCATTCCTCGAAATCCGAGATATCTTCAAATTCCGAAATTGGTTCTGAAATGCCCGCACTATCTCCCGATATTTTTGCAAGCGTGGTTCTTTAATGCCATACTCCCCCGGACTTGGTTGACTATAAGCCGAGAGTCACTATAAATAGTAACATCTGCAATAGCTAATGCCTTTGACAACCGAAGTCCCGCTATCGTGGCCTCATATTCCGCTTCGTTATTACTTGCATCAAATGCGAATCTCAAAGCATATCGAATAATAAATCCCTACTGGACTTTTTAATAGAATTCCAGCGCCGCCCCATCTTTATTACTCGAACCATCCACATATACCTCCCAAGTGGTTGGTATAATGGGATCCTCAATGGTGGGTTCCATCGGTGCAGTAGTTTCTACTACAAAGTCGGCTAATGCCCGAGCCTTGATTGCAGTTCTGGGCTTAAAACTCACTTGGAACTCACTTAGCTCAACCGACCAGGATACCATCCTTCCGGACAAATCAGGTTTGTTAAGAACTTTACTAAGAGGAAAAGTTGTAAATACCTCAATTGGATGAGCCCTGAAAATATGGCCTTAGCTTCCCGGCGGCCATCATGAGAGCCAGAGCTCGCTTCTCAATCTGCGAATATCTCGTCTCCGCATCTAGCAACACGTGGCTTACATAGTAAATCGGCCATCGTTTCTTATCTTTCTCCCGAACAAGTACCGCACCGACCGCCGAAAGGGATGTCGCTAGATATAGCTGTAATATTTCCCCTTCTCCGGTCCGGACAGGATCGGTGGTTGTCCAAGTGCTTCTTTTAATTCTTTGAAAGCTTTCGGCACTCTTCAGTCCACTTTGCTTCCTCACCGCCCTTCAGGTCTTTAAGTGCCTTGAAGAAAGGCAAACATTTTTCTCCGACTTGGAGATAAATCGATTTAAGGCAAGCAACTCTCCCCGTCAAACATTGTACATCCCGAACGGTTTTGGGAGCCTCCATATCAATTAGAGCTTGTATTTTGGCAGGATTTGCCTCAATTCCCCTCGTGATACCATGAAACCCAAGAATTTGCCCGAGGAGACTCCAAAGGCACATTTTTCGGGGTTCAACTTCATTTGATGTTTCCTCGATCGAGAAAACCTCAGTCAAATCTGCAATGTGATTTGCTTTTGTAAAGCTTTTCACCAAGATGTCGTCAACATATGCTTCAACATTCTTTCCTATCAGCTCTTTGAAAATCTTGTTGACGGCCCTCCGATATGTTGCTCCCGCATTCTTCGGGCCAAAAGGCATGACCTTGTAATAATAGCTTTCACGATCGGTCATGAAAGCCGTATACTTCTCATCCTCCTTATTCATAAGGATCCGATTATACCCCGAGTAGGCATCCATGAAACTTAAAGTTTCATATCCTGCAGATAGCATCTATCAAAAGGTCAATCCGAGCCAACGGGTAGCAATCTTTTGGGCAAGCTTTGTTTAGATCCGTGTAGTCCGTACACATCCTCCACTTCCCATTCGCCTTTTTCACCATCACCACGTTGGCCAACCAAGTTGGGCACTTGATTGGTTCTATGAAACCAGAATTCTTAAGTTTTTCAACTTCGTTCCGAACGGCTTCATACTTTTCAATAGAGAAATTTCTTCTTTTCTCGTATCACTGGTTTCGCCTTAGGGTCTATCCGAGTTTGTGCTCGCAATGGCCCGATCGATCTCCGGCATGTCCTCAGCAGACCATGCGAATACATCCTTATTCGTTGAAGAAATAACTTCAACTCATCTTTAAACTCTTCCAAATTGTTCGGACCCGACATAAGTAATCTTTTTCTCATCCTCGGTACACAAAGCTGGATTTGCTCCAGCTTTCTCCACCGGTTCGGGCCTTTGCATCTCTCGTCTCTTCCCGATCATCTCGAACTTCTATGGGGAGGGCAGTAACCTTCCTCGGACCCTCCTTGTCTTTTAAATAGGCAACATAACACCGCCGAGAGATCTTCCGGGTCGGAGGAGACTTGACCGATTCCCATATTAGTCGGGAATTTTATCTTCGAGTGCTTTGTCGAAACAATGGCACCTATCTTGGATAAAGATGGTCGCCCGAGAATCATATTATAGGCTGATAGTTCTCGAACCACCAAAAAATTGATTCGGACAGTTGTTTCTTTAGGAAAACTTCCAATGGAAAGATCCAACTGAACCGATCCTTCCGCTACCGCAGATGACCCCGCAAAGCCATATAGGTGTGTAGATGAAGGTTTCATCAAGTCCCGATCCACCTTCAATTTTTGATACACTTCGTAAGAAATTAGGTCACCTGCAGACTCGTATCAATCAATACTCTATGCACTTCCCGCCGTGCAATCTCTACCTTGATGACTATAGCATCATCATGAGGTAAACAAACATCTCTTTCGTCTTCTTAGCTAAAGGTGATAGAATCTTCACCATTCAGCTTCTTCCACTTCTGCGCCTCTCCGGCTCCAACAAATTTGGATTTGGTTTTTAAACTCCGGAATGATTCGGGCTCTGGACCCCCGAAGATGGTAAGGATCGGTGACCGAGTAGCAGCTTCAATCACCTCCTTGCCTTTTTTGGACTTCGGGGCCTCCCTCGATCGTTCTGAACTAACCGAACGATTCCTTTTAGGGGAAGCCGCACGTGGCCCACGTGGCTCCTCCCTTCTCCCTGCTAACAAACCGGACAGATGTCCCCGAGATATCAATCTTTCAATATCTGCCTTCGATGACGACAGTCATTAGTATAATGACCATAGTCCTTGTGGAATCGGCAATACTTTTCCCGATCCTGCTGCTCTCCGGGTTTCAAAAGAATTTTAGGCGGCCACTTCAAAATATTTTTTCTTTTGAGGATATTCAAAATATCAGCCCGAGGAGCATTCAATGGAGTGTACTCACTTCTACCGGGGGATCTTTGGCGCCAAGGTTGGGATCTTCCAACCCGATCGCGAACATTCTTCTTTGGCTTCGCTTCGCTCAGAGCCTTTTGTTCCTTATTGGAGACTTTATTATCTCCTTGGCGCGCATCTAGAATCTCCATGACTTCAGCCTCTTTCGGCATCTCCGTACCAACTCAAGCATAAGTCGTGGGTATATCCCGTAGTAATAACTCCAGGAGTTTCCCATTTGTGAGTCCTGTGAATAGAGCGGTTCCGGCTACTGTTCATCCAAGTTTTCTATCTCCATCGTCACTTTGTTGAATCTTTTCGGAAACTCTCCGATCGATTCGTTCTTTCCTTGTTTGACAAGAAACAAGGTTTCTTCCGTTTTCTTGACCTCGTATCCCACTCTGGAATCGCCCTATGAATAGGCGCGCCAATTCGTCAAAGTTTACGATCCTTCCCTAGGGGAGGTTAGAAAACCACTTTTGTGCCGCTCCAGTTAGAGATGAACCGAAAACCCCGCATAAAATTTCATCGAATTACCTGAAACCGCCATGGTCTATTGGTAATAGCCGATGTGAGCTGTTGGATCTCCGGAGCCATCGAATGTTGAGAAGGTAGGCAAACAGAAGTTATGGGGAAACCGATATCCCGCAATTGGCTCAAGCAAAAGGAGTCTTCCGAATGACCGAGTAAATATCCTCAGTTATTCTTCCCTTAGCCAATTGCCCTAACTTCTCATTGATGTTGGCCAATTCTTGACCAATCTGGGTCGGGTGATCTTCAGCAATACGATCACGACCTCGATTAACACGATCATCACGTGCTACTCGATCATCACGAACAGCCCGTCCTTCACGAACGTTTCTCTCGTCACGAATCGCTCGATCATCACTAACGGCTCTTCCGACAAGTGGGTGAGTGAGTTCTTACCCCAGTATCCAACCTTGTATTTGAATCAGTTGTACTCTCTTGCGGTCTGTCGAACCGATCGCCTCGCCTTGGTTGATCATCAATCCTCCGAAGTCCTCGGTCTCCTTCACGGAAATTCTGATCAACATTCCGGTCTTCAACCATTCTTTGGTCACGTGGTATTTGATCACGTGGCAATGCACGTCTCCCTGAATCGTGTTGATCAGGTTCTTGTGGTAAAACCACTCGTCTGGTGAGCACGCGGAGTGCTTGGCTCACCTCCAAGAGTTGAATCTTTACCTGATCCAATTGATCTTGGATTGTATCGGGAGGAGGATTACATCCTCCCCGGCCATCATCCACCTCGATAGGATTTTGGCTTTCCGGGGAATATCCGGATTATTCACCCCGGGTATCTGAACACCGGAATTGCGTTGTGCAGCGGCTGCTGCGGCTGCCGATCTAGTCACCATGGCTTTTTCAAGTCTTTCCCACAGACGGCGCCAAATGATGCGTCCAAAATCTACTCAGCCCTTGGATCTCCACGTGATGTCCTGCAAAACGAAAGCGTCAGATGTGGCCCGACCGCTGGGGTCGGGAGTCCACCTCCGAAAGCTAAGTCGGTTAATGAACTTAATCACAAACGGCTCCGCTAGAAGCACAGAGATAATGAATGAAGAAACGGGAAAGGTGATCTAGATAGCGTGACGCCGATAGTTTGGATCTATCAGTATGTATCTGAACCTGAGTATCAGATAGTATTTTTTTGATCGATTGATCCGTCCCTCACCTTGTATGGTAGTGAGGTTTATATAGAGTGTACCTTCGAATCTCCTTCGTTGGATGCACTCGAGCCTTCTTCGGGTAGTCGTTGGATCTTATCAATAAGATCCGTTGAGCGATAGACTTCTACTAGTTTGGGCTAGTAGAGGACTCCTGAGATAACCGTTAGGTTATGCGATAGTTATCCCTTTGATGATGACTATCCGCAGCCGTCAGTTTGAGTCTGCTTTCATCAGGGTGATTACCCTAATCCATAAGTAAGATTAGGGCACGCTTGCAGCAGAATAATCTTTCTTCTTCAGCAAGCCATCTTCCGGCTCCGGTTCGCTCGGGAGCGATTCGGTTTTCTCCGTCTCGACCGGGGTCGAGGGTCGGGCCAGGTATGAACCCGGTCAGATCATAAACTCTCCATATCAGGAAGAGTACACTTTCTTTTATCTTTAGTTTCTTTAGGGTTTCTCTAGTTTTCTTTGATTGCTTTTGTGAGATTCTAATTTCTAGATTGAGTGTTTAAGTTTAATTTTTCTATGTAATGCAACTTTAATTTCAATTTCAAGTTCAAGTCCAAGTTTCAAGTTTGAGGATTCATTTTTCTCTAGGTCTAGCAATTGTAGATCTATATCATTCTAAATCTAGTTGTTAGGGTTGGTTGAGATTCGAATCGTTCGTTCAAATTTTTTTATTATTCGAGATTCAAAGATGCAAGTAAGTAACCTTCACTAATAATCTTTTCTCCTCCCTCCGTTCCCGCTTCTATCTACCCCTCTATATTCTTAACTTAGGAATTTATTTTTCGGCATTTATTTATTGTTCTCCCTTTCCCTTAGGTCCTTGATCAAAGATGCCTACAATTGTGCTTTTCTTTGGTTAAGGTTTCCCTTTTCCTTTTATTGCTTTGTTAATTACTTTATACAATTTCTTTTAGCATTTATTTATTGTCCTCCCTTCCCACTGGGTCCTTGATCAAAGATGCTTGCAGTCGTGCCTCTCTTTGGTTAAGGTTTCCCTTTTCCTTTTATTGCTTTATTATTTACTTTATGCAATTTTTTTTTAATTACATGATGAATGGTTAGGTTATGTTTGATTTATTTTTTGTTTCAATTCGATCGCATTAGATGTATTGATTAAGACCGTTCGTTTAGTTTAATTAATTAGTTAACAAATTTGAATCATTGCACTCTTGCATTACCAATAAGAGGTTAACTTCTAAGTGGCATATCTCCCTGAAATCGACCCGTTAGCTACACGATAACGTGCGCTTGCAGTTATTTTTATTTTGCAAACATATATCTTGAGGATTGAACTTATTCAATCATCTTATTGTTATTTGGCAGTTTAATTGATCTTATAATTTGTTTTTAATTGAATTTATGTTTGTTTAGTGGGAGAACTCAGTGGGAACTAATAAATTGATATTGATGTGTGTGTGTGTGTGTGTATATATATATATATATATATATATATATATATATATATATATTATGTAGGAATTATTTTTCTTATGGATGTTTTGATGAATGCATGCATTTAAATGGGTGCTTCGTTGTTATATTGTTTTGGAAATGGTGATTTTACCGTTGTCTATATGTGGTTTTTGCCATAATTGACGGATTGATTATTAACCATGGCCTTAGGCCTAAATGTATGTTTGCCTCTTGAATGTGACGGTGTTCAAGACAATCCATGAAAATGATGATATTCAAGGGTATAACGAAAGATCTACAACGAATAATGTTGTTTACATGATCACAATTGTTGGATATTCCTTGTTTATCTCATTTCGATTTAGTTAGTAACTAAACTTCTGTTGTGACTGATAGAAAGAAATAAGTCGAATGATGAAACATATATTCTATTATTGTCTAACAATGGTGAACTTGTTAACTAAATCAAGGATTAATGGCATATATTTTGATTGAGATTCCATGGTCACATCAATTTATCGGAACAGAGTAATTAATCAAGACCAAGTGGGAGATTGTTAGGGTTATCCTAATATAATATGTGGACTTGGATTAATTACTGGGGTTAATAATTGATGGGGGTCTCAACACATCGAGCCGATGCACTTTCAATAGGTTTGAGATGGGCTAAACTGGTCCATTGTGAAAGTGGACTAGGGTTTGGAATTGCTATTATAAATTACTATGATGGGGTCCCTCCAATCACTTAAGTTTTTTGTTCTCTTCTCTCTCCATAAGAAAGAGGTACGGTAGAAAAGACGAGGAGATTGGAGAAGGCTTCGTCACTCTATACATTTTGGCATTCAAGATTTTGTTTAATCTTCTTCAACATACGTTTGGTGTAAGGTATGTAGAATTGATTGAAACATTATATTTTATTCTAATCTTATATGGAATTCGATTAAGGTTTTGAGTAAAACACAAAGTTACTCCAATATGAATCATTGCTAGCTTGTGAATGCCCTGAAGAACAGAGTTAAAAACGGTGCCGATCGAATTGATCTGCGATCTGCCTCTAACAATCAAGTCATTTGAGTTTGAGTTAATTAGATCTAGAGTTCCTGAGATCCCTAGGTTTGAAAGAACAAAAGGCAGGAAAATTGCAGACTAGCTTCAATTGTTTTTGAAATGGCGTACCTCTATCTTTGTCCCTTTCCTATTTATAGATTTTGCCTTCTGTCGAGATCTCATTGTTTATTTTCTGATCAACATCCATGATTAGCTTTCAGTGTAATTCATAGTTCAACTTTGCATTGTTCTTAGACCATTGGCTAGCCCGGTACGAACCGGTAATGGGTGGTTTGCCCATAACACGAGCCCCCAAGCTTGCTGACCAGGTTAACTCCTATTTAGACTCTAGTTAGAAAGCTTAGATTACAAACCTGATTTAGCATGATGAATCTTCACCAGATTCTTTTAAATTTATTCTGAGTTCATCTCTAGTTAAGAGAGTTCATCATAATAAACTTTGAGATGAGTTACTCGGTTAAATTGCTTTTAAGGACTACGTGGTTGATTTTTAGCCCCTTGACATTTAACACTCCTTGGGATCCAATCATTGCATTTTTATTTGCTTTGAGATTATTCGTATCCTGATCTTTTTGCATTGGGAACATGCTTATCCCTTGATCATTTTCAGTTGTCTTAGCAAAAGTTTTGCTATGTCAGTTTTTTGGCATGTTCCTCATTTGGGATATGACTATCCAATACGCCGAGTCCCTCAAAGCAAGGCTCTGCACTTTTCCTCTTGGCTAACCCACTAGCTCCACATGTCCAGACATTTCCCTCCGAAGTGTGGATGAACCATCTCCTTTTCCCCAAGTGTCGGTTCGATTTAATTGCAATCGTTGATTCGAAACATAGTGTTTTTTTTCCTCCAAGTTCAGAAAACTTCTGAGCACGTCACTTCACTTCCCTTAATTACTCTTCTCCTCAGTTATGCCTTTTCTTCTTCTTCTTTAACCTAGTTTCATCCTCTTTAACTCTGAAATCTCCATCTGCAAGTTTAGTATGGCCTTGTAAGTTTTTCAACCTTCACCTTCTTCTCTTTTCTTTACTTTTACCTTTCCATCCCTTGTGATTGTACATCCCCCCCCTTTTTTTTTTTTTTGTCTTAAAATCTTCCTAGGGACCCAACTAGAAACCCTACTAATCCAACCTTAGTCCCTAAACCTAACACTTCTTCATCCCTTTTTCAAAGAAATATTCCTCTAAGCCAGGTCCCAATTGATCTTTCTATCGTTGGACATAGCGGAGCCCCCAGTTCTAGTTCAGCTACTGATCCTGATTGGTTTCCCATCCCTTATGCTCATGACGAGGTCATCCTTCCTTACAAACCTGAGAAAACTGTTGGGAAGTGTGATTCATACATAGTTGGTCTTGAGTGGTTCCCCACAAAAATCAAGAAAGGAAAACTCTCTTTCTTCCTTCAAGAATTTCACTTTCCTACAAAAATTTAGGACCTAGATCCCTGGACTGATGACTGTGCTTTCCTTACTGATCCTGGTGTGATTGCCATTTACACCAAATCCCTAGAGGCTGGCTTTATGATTCCCTTGAATCCTGGGCCCAGTTTATTCTTGATCATTACTAAGTATGCCCTTGCCAACTTACCCCAAATTGTTTTATGATTGTCAATTGTTTCTGGGCATTTGTTTAGCTTTTGGGGCATAGGCCTTCTGTTAATTTATTTTGGTATCACTACCCGAAAATTTCTAGAGAATGCAACTTTCTTCACTTTTGCCAGAAGGAACAGTGTGAATGCTGGGCTTGGAAATCGCTCTATTTTCGTTAAGGATGGAGAAAGAAGAACCTTGTGGAATTCGATTTCTAGAGGATGATAGTTCTTCATAAGAACTTGAAAGTGGTTCGAGAGATGAGGAGGAAACTGATGATGAAGAAGATGGGGGTGATAAAAGGAATGATGATGAGCCTGGTGCTGATAAGTCTGAAGAAGAAAAGGATTCTGACGATGGAGACTTTGACTCCAGAAGTGATGAAATTGAGGAAGATAATGTTGTTAAAGATGGTGCTCAACCTTGAATTCTGAAAATTTGTGACCAGGGTGCTCTGAAAATTCTGAAAACTGAGGAAGATATTTATTTATTTAAGAACATGTGATCTCCTTCTTCTTTAATATACTTTTTGAAATTCTAACCACTTTTTTAATGTCTGATCACCTATGCATCTTCTACGTAAGCCTTGTCGAGCTATGAATACGACTTTTCCAAGTACATTCACACTTTGACACAAAAAATTTAGATCTTCTATTTACCTTCCCCCCCCCCCCCTACGAGCTTTAGAAATATTGATAGACTACGAGCTTTATTAAAAAATGCTTGCCAAAGAGCCTTAACCAAAAAATGCCTGACGAAGAGCCTTTTTGAGAAAAGGCCAACGAAGAGTCTTAATGAAAAATGGTTGACGAAGAGCCTTAACGAAAATGGTTGATGAAGAGTCTTTCCAAACTCAATTATGACTGATCATAGAAATTCCATTCAACATCAAGGTTGGCCTTTGTAACCAAGTACAAATTTGTCAATAGTTCCTGAATAGTATTTCTGAACATCATTGATGGTATTTCTTTAAATGGGTCACATTCCAAGGTCTTCTTAGTCGATTTCCCTCCAAGTCTTTAAGCCAGTAGGTGTTTGAGCTAACGATTTTAACTACTACAAATGGTCCTTCCCAATTTGGTGAAAGGTTTCCACAATTCCTTGGGTCTGAAACTAATTTCTTCCTTAGTACAAGGTGTGAAAACCGACCCTAACCTTAACTCGGATACTCTTTTGTCTGTAGGTCCGAAGACCCGAAGTAGAAGTGAAAGTCAACTGTGGGCCATATTGGTAGATGATATAGTGTTCGACTCCGAACCTATGGAGATTGAAGATGATGCCCCATACTTGAAGACAGTGTTGGATATAGAGAAGAGACTGCACCTTGATGAAGAGAAGATTAGTTGATGACCTTAGAGCTTGGTGGGATATGATTTAAAGCCATTTTTCCATGCTAGGTATGTTATAGAATATGTGTTTAAAGTTTCGTTTGATTCTGAGTAGTGGAAGACCCTCAAATCCCTATTTTTGGCTTTGCTGTCAGCCTAGGTCGAGTGCTTGGGTCGACTCCCCAATGCTACCCAGCCAATCGACCCAGAGTTGCTGAACTCGAACAGAATCTTTTGTTTTGAGAATCTTGCTATATATACCCCATGACTTCGTGATTTTAGTATCCCTAGCCTCCATAACACTTAGAGAATGAAGGGAAACCATCTCCAAGTCTCCAAGAGTGAAGAAGAAGACTTAATCTTGCAATCTTGCAATCTTGCAAACTCTCTCTCTTGTTCTTCAATTGAAGGTTAGTAATCTATCTTTTATGTTAATGATTTATTCTTTCCATGATCACTCTCATCTCTGAACTGAGATTATGATGAAGATGCTGCAACCTTGTAGTCATATCTTTACAATCTCTTTTCATTCTCTTTTACAATGATCATCTCATTCATTCTTAACATGATTCTTTTGATTTCTTCTTAAACTATGATAATATTTCCTATTTTGATTCATTCTAGCATTATAGATGCTTCTCTATGATTATTCATACCTCTGATCTACTGTGTTCTTGTACTAGAATGAGATCTAATCATCTCTAGTTCATCTCTTTCATTCATAGCATGTTTCCAATGAAAACTATGATTTTTACCAAAATAGAAACTATGGTTCTAAATTAGGAAGTAATGTTTTAATGGTGGTTTGATGGCTAAATTATTTTTTCTAGGCTTAGACTACTGTGTTAGACAATCCCTCCAAGTTTCGTCGCATTCCGGTTTGTGTAGCATAGGTTTCGGATCAAGATTCTATTTTTACTTTTGGATTTGCTCTTGGGCAGACTGCCTGGGTCGACTGGCCAATGGTACCCAGCCAATCAACCCGCAACAGCATAATCTGTTTTCTTCGTCCAATTTGATTCGATTCATGCTTATTCTTTTAGGACTACTTCCTAATGATTGTGTGATGCTATTCTAGGGTTTATTTGCTAACTTTGGATTCATCCTCTTGTTTGTCCGGAATATTCTCGGATCTATTTAAGGTAAGGAAAGTTGTTACCATATTAACATAGATTTGCATAGATTTAGTTTCTAATTTGGGAACTACTTAGATTTGCTATTGTTATGTTAGTTTCTATTATGATATGAATGCTACAAGTACATTAGGATCTTATTTCCTTATTTATTTTATGTACTTGATTATGTATGAATACTTACTCATGTATGTTTCCTTATTTATTTAATCTTGTCTTATTATACTCTCTCATATGATGTGATATTTGCCGTGGATGATATGACTAAATTATGATTGTGATTGCTTTAGGTATGATTTGGGATTGGGGAATGTCCTTTTGACATTTCTGTCCTTGGACCTCATTGGGAGTAGTATGGGATATTTCCAATGTTGCCCTTTGATGCTTTCCCGGATTATTGGTTGTCATACCTAGGACTTGTCTATCAGTGTTTGACTAGGTTATACCCCTGTTATATCAGACCCGAATCGGAAGGGTATTGAGACCGAACGACCCGTGGTAGCAATGGGGATTTATGGGCGCTCAAGACCGGTAACCAACCCGTGAGGGGACATAAATCACATTGTGGGGGCCATTTATGGGTAGAGTTGCATATGGATAGACTTGGGCTCATGGGCGCTTAAGACCGGTAACGAACCTGTGAGAGGACATGAGAGCTTCCCGTTTACTATATGTGGATGACCTATAGGGTTGATGAGTCCGTAGTCTGGGACTATGCTGACTCTAGTGTGAAGGATACCGGAAAGGATCGCTAGGGGAGAGGAATGGACGTATCTGGATCTTAGTTGATATAACCAAGTAGAAAACTTGCATTGAGCTAGGCTTTACCTTGACATGCGCCACTACTTAGACCAAACGGTGATGTGAGAGAGAGGTGACTTAATCCCTAACCAAGGAATGTCCTGGAAGGATGCAAGACCAAACTACCACCGGCAGACCCAAGATGCCAAGATGGTTGAGGGGGAGTGATTGACCTACCCAAAGAAGTATGGTGCTATGACTTAAAGCATGCCTGCCTATAGAGACCAGCATACATAGAGTTAGACTCATACATACATTGTTGCCTCATATCATATCATCTTATGCTTTGTTTGTGATACTATGTTATTTATGCTATTATGGAATAACTTGGCTTGCTGAGTTTCTTTGAAACTCACTCCTTTTTGTACAATATCTTTTGTTAGACTATTCTACAGGTTTTGATGGCTATGAAGCGCAATATGAGGAAGCGCAAGATGAAGAAGCGTACCATACGCAAAGTGCTGGCGACTACGAAGATTACTTTGAGGATCCCTCGAGTGGTCTCTCTTGTTACCAGGATTAGCCCTACTGTGGAGTGGGAGCGTCTGAGCATCATCGATGAAGTCTATGTCTATGAGGACATCCTTTATAAAGTAGAAAAGACTCTAGTTTAGTTAGATTATATCTTCTTTCTTGTCTTTAGAAATGGTTGTAATCCCACTTGATTATCGAACTACATTCCGCTGTACTCGTGGAGTGAGATTCCGCCTCACTCTACTTTTGATTTGTATATCTATAGGTATCTTTTCCGCACTCTGATGAATATCTCGTTATTTTACCTTGATTCATTTGAATAATATTGTTAACATTGATTTAATCTTGTTCTTGATTATATTGTTGTGAATGTGGGAGGTTGATTTCTCTAACTATTGGATCTTGTGGACTGTGGATCACACACTTGGGTATGCCAGATAGGGTACCGGCTGGGTGGATGTGACAGAGTGGTATTAGAGCCCACAGTTCTAAGTGAAATCCTAACCACAGAAACAATGATAGAACATTCCTGAGTCATAAATCCAAAAGTGACTCAAGTATTCTTAGAAGTGAATAATAGAACACTTGAATTAGAAACTTAAAAGTGAAGCATAATATACTCTGAATAATACACAATAATTCTGATTTAACAACATCACATAACACAACAAAAGAAATGCATATTGTACAATAAGATGGTGAAACAAAAGTGAACTTCATTAATTTTAGGAAAGTTCTACAAGTTACATTTGAGAAACATAAAAGGAAATCCTAGTACAATCTATCTAAGACTACTGTCTCTGCTCTCTCAGTACTCTAACATCCTCTACAACTTGAGTCAACTGTGACTCCATCCTCTCCTGTCTCGCCTCTATCCTCCCTAACATGGAAGTCATAGAGCGCATCTGTGCACACAGCTCCGCAGTCTCTAGAACTGTTAGTGAAGGGCCTCCGGTCTCAAAGTGTGATGATGTGGGAATATCCTGATGACCTTGATCTGCCTCATGCATCTCAATGTCATCTCCTGCCTGGTCATCTGTATCTGGACCTGCATCCTGATCACCATCATCTGACTCATCATCATCTCATCAGTCTTAAGACCATCATCATCATCTGACCTCTCGGTCTGAGTAATATGCATCTGCCGAATAGTCCTGGTCCCGATGGCATAGCCAAGCAATCGTCTCTGCATCGGTGTATCCTCCAGCCTCACACCGAAATGCCGGAAGACAAATGTGAGTAGACGACTGAAGCAAAGGTTCCTTACGCCCGGTGACGTCACGACCTCTAGCATGACGTTCTAGATGATGAAGGAAAGATCAATCTTGAAACCCTGATATATGTTGTAAATCAGTAGAGCATCCATCACTGATACTCTCTCGTGATGCCCTGCCTTTGGGATGATATTACAAACCCACAATGCGACCGATGATTCTAGCCGAACCAGTCATCTGTGCACTAGTCCGTGGTGTGTAGCACCTATCATCTCTCCAGAGTGTGATGCAAATTTCATGAAGCTAATGTGGTAGTAAGAAAGCATCTATCTCTGCCTGACCAAGCACGCCCCCGGGACCCTACGCATACCCGAGAGTGTGATCCACCCAAGATCGGGTATCGAGTGATCAACCTCCCACATAAACAATAACATAATCATGAACAACCATAACAAGAGTGCGGAAGATAAATCATAGATCCAATAATGAAAGAATGAATCATAAACGAAACGGAATAATAGATATAATCAGAGTGTCAAACAGATAAGTAAAGTGAAGCAAAAATCCCACTTACATCCAACGGAAAAGTAGCTCGAAAGAATAAACTAGATAAAAGCAATCCCAGTAGCAAGTACATTGGGTAACTAAATTATTCTCCACTTTGTAGCGACATCCTTGTAGGTGTAGATCTCATAAATAGCACAAGGACGCTCCACCAATGGCGGACTAAGCATCGTACGGAGCATAACCACCCGTGGGATCTTGAGTAATTGTGGTAACCGCAATCACCTTCCCGGAGATATGTCTCTTCGCCTTGCGCTTCCTCATAGGGACCGCATAGTATTCCGTCCTGCAGGATAGTCTAACAACATTGTACAATAAAGGAATGAGTTTCAAAGAAACTCGAAGGCGTTAAAATCCATAATAACATAAATGGCAGGATTCGGAACAATCATAAATGCAATATGATATGAGACAAACAATGAATGAATGATTCTAACTCTATGTATGCTGGTCTCTATTGGGACATGCTTTAAGTCATAGCACCGTACTTCTTTAGGAAAGTCCACTCACATCCTCAACCATTTAAGATATCTTGGATTCCCTCCAACCATTTAAGATATCTGGGGACCGATTGGTAATGGGTCCTTCATCCCTCGGGACAAACCTTGGGGGGGTTAAGTCAACACACTCTCTCACAACCATTTGGTATAAGCACGGCGCATGTCGGGGTAATACCTAGCCAAATGCAAGTCTTCTACTTGGTTACATCAAGTCAGATCCAGATACTTCCATTCCTCGTCCTGACGATCCTTTCCGGTATCCTTCACACTAGAGTCCTCATAGTCCCCGACTACGGACTCACCAACCCTATTGATCATCCACATATGGTAAACGGGAAGCTCTCACGTCCTCTCACGGGTTGGTTACCGGTCTTAAGCGCCCGTGAGCCCAAGTCTAACCATATGCAACCCTACCAATAAATGGCCCCCACAATGTGATTCCTGTCCTCTCACGGGTTGGTTACCGGTCTTAAGCGCCCATGAATCCCCATTGCTACCACGGGTCGTTCGGTCTCAATACCCCTCGATTAGGGTCGACATAACAGGGACATCCTAGCCAAACACTACTAGACAATCCTATATATGTCATCCAACAGTTTAGGAAGGTGTCTAGAGGGCATCTCCGGAAACATCCCATAATATTCCCGTAGTAGTCCAAGGACAGAAGTGTCGAAAGGACACCTCTCCTTTCCAAACCATACGTAAGCATACACATGCATCAATTCATATCATCACATATATGGTAACTCCATATATGGAAAGAAATCAATATTTACAATCATTTGTATAACATTGGTAAGTAAATCATACATGAATCAATTCAATATGAATAAGCAATGCTACCGTAATCAAAGTTATGCAACAGTAGTATATCATTGTAAGAATCTAATTTAAGAAACATATTAATGATATTCAAATATAGAAACTAGATTCATGCTATCTATGTAATTAAGGAAATCACCATCCTTACCTTTTATAACTCGCAAAGAATCCTAAGAAATCAAGTAAGATCTTGGCAAACTTGAGAAGAAGGTCCTAAACAAGTATATACAACATATTAGGAAAGATCCCTAACAGAAAATATAGCAAAACATCGAAAAGACCAACGGAGTTGCTGACTCATTGGTCGAGTGGATTGGTCGAGTGGTCCAGCGACCAATCGTCGACCAATGCAGACGATAAGCTTAGAAAATCAGAGTTTTGAGATATGAAATCCGAATTTGGTGGTTCAAAAGGGTACTAATCAAGGGGTAGACTACATCGTAGTATTCTAGCATATAGGGGACCTCAAAACACTAATCAAATCAAGGTATCAAGATCCAAATTAGGAAACAAAAAGTTACCATAAATAAATCAAACATAGATCTTGATGAATTTTGAAATAGAAAACAAGGACAAGAACAATAGGAGGATGGATCATTGCTGGTAATGAAAACATGAAAACATGCATAGGTCTTCAAGGAACAAGGCTTAGAAGCATAAATCTAAATAAGGAAATAAAACCTACCATATATGTACTATCATGCATCATGAAGAACACATAGTAAGGTAGAAGAGAACAACTAGAATTCTATGGATTATGGATCATAGAAAGAAAACACAACCATTAACCACTAACATGATCAATGAAAGAAGATCCAAAGAGATCGAATTCAGATTAGGAAATTAACAGAGATTAAATCATGGTTTGATCATGAATCCTCAAAAGCTTGCAATGATCATGGTTAAGATCATTGTCTAGCCTAAATCCTTAGGATGATCATGAGAACATGTGGAGATGTTGCAACAGAGGATGAGCATCTCCCGCTCAACTCAAAAAGGAAAGAAAACAAAGATGTAGGAGAAGAAGAGAGAGTAGACATACCTTTTGATGCAAAAGAAGAGTTCCGACGAAGATCCCCAAGAAAACTCCAAGGATGCAAGAGAGATGACGAGAGGTCTTTGGTCCGGAGGGTTTGGAGGCAGCAAAACGAAGTGGACCGAGGTTAGACTTAAAAGAGCAAGAATCAACCTAATGCCAAAACAGACCCATGGGAGGATGGTGACAAAACAAGCCGCAAGAAACAAAAGGGAATTGAAGGCCCGATCAAATCCAAACCAAAGAGGTTTGACACAAGCAAGGACACCAGTGGGTAGAAATCCTCAAACCAAGATAGAGAGCACCAAGTCCATCAACTAATTAGATCTTCACGATTCGTTCCATAAATAGAATCATCATCAACCTTCATGGTTCAAAGCCACAAGTCCTCCGGGATGGCCAAAGCGACTTTTACTTTACTTCGGGTCATCGGACCTACAAATAACAAGGTTTCCGGGTCAAGGTTAGGGCTGGGTTTCACAGTCAGTATCCATACACACTCATGAGGATAGTGTGGTACTCTGAAGATCTTGGCCAATGTGCTAGTAGAAAATCAAATCCGTGTCTCTCGAACTCGACTCTCTAAGATCAACTCGAATGGACCTCGTCTCCGACCCTCCTCGACTGATGTAAGGTTGCTATAGAACAACTTCACTAAATTCGGATAAACTGGAAGATCCTCAGTAAAAGATGCGTCCACTCCATCGTATCGAATCTTTGACGGATCCGAAATGTGGTAAGCTGTCGTAGCCTGAGTAATCTGCCATACTCAATGCTGCACCGCTCGAAGAAGGCCTCATATAAGTACTCCGCTCAGGGTGTACTTGAATGAATCTCTGCGGTTAACTTCGTCTCTCGGCTCCAAAAGTGGAACTTGACCTCTAGCTCTGCCTCTCCTCCCACCCTATCGTCCGCGAGGAGGCATGATGTCAATATAGCTGTAAAGAAGACAAGAAGAGAATTGACATTAGTAGAATTTCAAAATTTCAGCATGAAGGGTATTTTCGTAATTTTTCGAAAATTTTCAATTTTGGCGAAATTTAAGTTTGGGCATACTAGCATGTGCATGATACTTAGAATAGTAGGTTAGCATGTTTTATTGGAGAAAAACATATCAATTTGATGATCTAAAGGACAAAATTCAGCAAGCATAGAAAGGGGAAAAGTCTCAAATTAGGTCAAAATGCGATTTCTGAAGTTTGGAATTGCCTTAATCGATTTAGATACGCATGTTCTTCATATCATTGCAAGAATGTAGGATTTGATTTGAAGGCGAAACTCTTTGTGGTTTGAAAATGAGGGAAGATTTTCAAAAGAAGGTTTTTGGTTGAGAAATCGTTAGCAAGAAACCATGAGATTGATAACAAGCGTTGTGAAGACATGGCATTGTAGTAAGATCACCTAGAACACATTTCTATACATTCCTAGACATGTTTCCTAGCAATCCTAATAAGTAAATCATGATATTTGGAAGAATGCATCTCAGTTTAGAATTTGTAAAGCAAGGAAATGAGAGATTTTACCTTAGATGATGTTGGAAGAATGTTGAAGACTTGTTCTTGATGTTAGATGGCCTAGAATGACTCTTGAAGACTTTAGAAAACCTTGCCCTAGAGCTCTCCCACGAAGCTTGGTGTTTTGAAGTGAGAATGAAATGAAAAATGTGATTTTTAAGGTGTTTTTAGCGCACTGTTTGCGTGGGTCGACTGATTGGGTCGAATTGAAGATTCGACCCAGCACCCGACCCAAGGTGTAAAATTTTGGAAATTTGGATAAATTTTGGGATTTTGATTTATAATTCTTGGGTGACTTTTAATGATTAAAATGATGATTTTTAGTCTTATTTGGATATGCTAAGACTAAGGTTAAGTGGTTATTGATGGTATGTTGGAAATTTTCGATGTTTGACTTACTTTGATTTTTGCAGAATGGTTGTACTAAGGAATCGCAATATTGGTTCTAATAGTACTGGAAATGAGGAAGAAGTACTTCATGGAGATACTCCCAATGGTAGCACAGGTCAGCAAACCCATGTGAATGGTGATAATACGACTGGTATACCTAATGCTCCGGAAGTGAACAGTTTTCGTGATATTGCCAACATCATGGGCAACATCATGTAGCAGCAGTCGAATCAATTCAACCAGATGATGACGGGATTCATGACTCTTCATACTGAGACTCGTACTGGTGTGAATGAGACTCCTCATACCGCAGTTCCTAATGTGGAAAGGTTAGATGGAACTCCTCATACTCGGCTGATGGAAAGTTTTCTGAAGATGCAAGTGCCTTCTTTCACTGGTGTTACTAAGGACACTTTGTTTCCTAATAAGTGGCTGAGGGAATTAGAGAAAGCATTCCGTCACTTGCAGTGTTCTGAAGCACAGAAGATCTTGTTTGCCGAACAGAAGCTTCAGCAAGAAGCAGATGCTTGGTGGACCTCCACTCGTCCTATTTTGGAAACCTTGCATGTTGGTGGAATAACCTGGGAAATTTTCAAGGATGCATTTTGTAAGAACTATTCCCCAAGCGATGGATCGATGCAAAGGAAGCTGAGTTCATGGCCCTTACTCAAGGACTTTTGTCTGTTTTGGAATATCAACAGAAGTTTGAGGAATTATTTTACTTTGCCCCTGAATCTGTAAGACCTGATCGTGCCAAGGCAAAGAAGTTTTTCAACGGATTGCGTCCTGCAATCAAGGCTTATTTGACTGTGATTCCGATTGAGAGCTATGCTCAGGTAGTTCAAGTTTTGAAGAAGATTGAAGAAACTGAAAAAGAAAGTGCACGTGTGCAAAGGACGTGGCAGCCAAGGAATAATGGTTTGGTTGACCGTTCGGAAAGAAGATTCATTAGGCCTACTCCGTATCCTACTCCTAGTTTTCAGCCTAGAAGTGTGAGCCAAAATTATAGTTTTTCACCAGCTGGACAGCAGCGTCAATTCAGTGGGAACAGACCAATTGCGAATGTTCCAAGTGCTAAGTCAGTGAATGTGAATCCTCGACCTATGGGTCCGAAGCCTCCAGTAGTAGTACCTTCAGTTGGACAGCCGGTTTGTTTTGTTTGTAAGCAGCCCGGTCATTTTGCTCGTACTTGTCCCAAGAAGCCTAATCAGCCCTATGTTCCTATAGCAAAGAGTGTATCTGCCCCTATGCCTGGAAAAGTGTTTAGTATATCTGGTACTGAACAAGATGCAAGTCATGAAGTTGTGACAGGTACTTTGTTAATCGCTTCTATTCCTGCATTTGTATTGTTTGATACGGGTGCATCTCATTCGTTCATTAGGAAGACTGACTTGATACCTAAGAATTTGTCTAGTTGTTTAATGATTAGTACTCCTACTAGATCAGTTGTGAAACTAGATAAAGTGATAGAAGATTGTCCCATTATGATTTGTGAGAAGAAATTGAAAGCCGATTTAGTGATTCTTGACATGAAAGATTTTGATGTGATTCTTGGAATTGATTGGTTGACAGCTCATAAGGCTCTAGTTGTTTGTTCTTCGAGGAAAATTCAATTTCAGATTAGTAGAAATTCAGCCTTTGAATTTCAAGGTGATAAAGGAAGAATTAGTAAGAAGACTTTGTTTGCTTTGATGCAAGTCTGTGCATTAGTGGAAAGTGCTGCAGCTGAAAATGAAGTCAAGGAAGTGAAAAAGAAGCTTGAAGAAGTTGAAGTTGTTTGTGATTTCAAGGATGTCTTTTCGGATGATTTATCAGGATTACCTCCGGATAGAGAGTTGGAATTTTCGATTGAATTAATTCCAGGAGCCGCTCCGGTATCTAAAGCTCCATATAGAATGGCGCCTACCGAGTTGAAAGAACTACAAGACCAGCTGAATGAACTCTCAGACAAAGGTTATATATAGCCTAGTGTATCACCTTGGGGAGCCCCGGTTTTGTTTGTTAAGAAGAAGGATGGTAGTATGCGTATGTGCATTGATTACCGTGAGCTGAACAAATTGACCATTAAGAATAGGTATCCGCTGCCTCGGATTGATGATCTTTTTGACCAGTTAAGAGGTGCAGTAATGTTCTCGAAGATTGATTTGAGATCCGGATATCATCAGTTGACGGTGAAAGCTTGTGACATTTGTAAGACAGCTTTTAGGACAAGATATGGTCATTTTGAGTTTAGAGTTATGCCTTTCGGTTTGACTAATGCTCCTGCAGTGTTTATGGACTTGATGAATCGAGTATTTCATGATGTGTTAGATAAGTTCGTTATTGTCTTTATTGATGACATTTTGATTTACTCAAAGAGCAAAGAAGAGCATCGGAAGCATCTTGGTATTACTTTGCAAAGACTAAGAGAGAAGAAGTTGTATGCCAAATTTAGTAAGTGCGATTTCTGGCTTCCAAGAGTGGTATTTCTTGGTCATGTTGTTTCAGCCGAAGGTATTCGTGTCCATCCCGACAAGGTTAAGACAGTTGCCGAGTGGGAAAGACCGAAGACGGTGTCTGAAATAAAAAGTTTCTTAGGTTTGGCTGGTTATTATAGGAGATTTATTGAGAACTTTTCTAAGTTGGCTGCTCCTATGACTAAGCTAACTAGGAAGGAAGAGAAATTTGTTTGGTTTGACGCATGTGAGAAGAATTTTCAAGAATTGAAGGATAGATTGACAAGTGCCCCGGTTTTGACAATACCCGATAATTCCGGTGGTCTGACAGTCTATACTGATGCGTCTAAGATTGGTTTGGGTTGTGTTTTAATGCAACATGGGAAGGTGATAGCTTATGCTTCAAGGCAATTGAGGGTATATGAGCGGAATTATCCCACTCATGATTTGGAACTTGCAACCGTTGTTTTTGCCCTAAAGATTTGGAGATATTACTTGTATGGTGAGAAGATTGCGATTTTCACAGATCGTAAGAGCTTAAAGTATTTATTTACCCAAAAGGAGTTAAATATGAGACAAAGAAGATGGTTGGAATTAGTCTCTGATTATGATTGTGATATCCAGTATCATCCTGGTCAAGCAAATGTCGTTGCGGACGCTCTTAGTAGGAAAAGTAACAAGAAGGATTTAGATTTGAATGCTTTAAGCAAGTCGTTGTTGAAGTCAATTTCAGATTTTCAATTGGAAGTTGTTTCGCAAAGTTCAGATGTTGTGCTTTCAGCCATGACAGCAAGATCCACCCTTAGGGATCGAATTGTTGCCTTGCAAGATTCGGATCCGGAATTGAAAGAGAACATAGAGAAGATTTCTTTAAATTCTGATTTGGAGCATGATTTTAGTATATCTATGGATGGTGCGTTATTGTTTAGAGGAAGACTTTGTGTGCCTACAGTTGAAGAAGTTAAAAAGGAAATTTTGAAGGAAGCACACCAGTCAATCTTTACCGTACATCCAGGAGGTACAAAAATGTATAAGGATTTGAAAGAACATTTTTGGTGGATTGGATTGAAGTCTGATGTGGAAGATTTTGTAGCTAAGTGTGAGACTTGTCAACGTGTTAAAGCTGTTTGACAACCTCCGTCTAGATTATTGCAGCCCTTACCCTTGCCTGGTTGGAAATGTGAGAACATTACTATGGACTTCGTGACTGGTTTGCCTTGAACCAGTAAAGGTAATGACACTATGTGGGTAATTGTTGATAGATTGACCAAATCAGCCAATTTTATTTCTATGAAGATCACTCACACTATGAATAAGTTAGCTAGGCTTTATGTGGACAATGTTGTTCGTCTGCATGGAGTGCTTGTGAGTATTGTGTTTGATCGTGACCCTAGATTTACTTCAAGATTTTGGAATAGTTTGCAGAAAGCTTTGGGAACCCAGTTGAATTTGAGTACTGCTCACCACCCTCAGTTCGATGGACAATCTGAGCGGACAATTCAGATTTTGGAAGATATACTTAGATCGTGTGTTGTTGATATGAGTGGTAATTGGGATGAACATTTAGCTTTGGTTGAGTTTGCCTATAACAATAGTTATCAGTCTACAATAGGCATGGCTCCTTTTAAAGCTTTATATGGAAACACTTGTAGAACACCTCTGTATTGGACCGAAACTGGAGAAAGGAAAGTGTTAGGACCAGAAATGATTGAAGCTACAAGTGCGATGGTAGATATGATAAGAGAAAGGATTAAAACTGCTCAGTCAAGACAAAAATCTTATGCTGATAGAAGAAGGTCAGATTTGGAATTTCAAGTTGGTAGAACGTTTTTCTAAAGGTATCACCTATGAAGGGTGTAATGAGGTTTAATGTGAATGGAAACCTTAGTCCTCGTTATATTGGACCTTATGAGATTCTTGAAAGAATTGGATCAGTTGTTGATCGTTTGGCTTTGCCTCCATCACTCGCTGAGACTCATAATGTATTTTATGTTTCAATGCTTCGGAAGTATGTTGAGAACCCAGATCACATACTACAACAAGAACCTGAAGGACTTTGTGCCGATTTATCTTATAAGGAGGAACCGGTTAAAATCTTGGATAGAAAGGACAAGCAGTTAAGGAACCGAACTATCCCTTTGGTGAAGATTCAGTGGAAGAACCATACCACTGAAGAAGCATCTTGGGAAAAGGAAGAAGATATGAAGGAGAAGTTTCCTCATCTTTTTGGAAGTTCAGGTATACTTTCAACTTCGAGGACGAAATTTCTTTTAAGGAGGGGGGAATGTGAAACCCGGCCCTAACCTTAACCCGGATACTGTTTTGTCTGAAGGTCCGAAGACCCGAAGTAGAAGTGAAAGTCAACTATGGGCCCTATTGGTAGATGATATAGTGTTCGACTCCGAACCTATGAGATTGAAGATGATGCCCCATACTTGAAGACAGTGTTGGATATAGAGAAGAGACTGCACCTTGATGAAGAGAAGATTAGTTGATGACCTTAGAGCTTGGTGGGATATGATTTAAAGCCATTTTTCCATGCTAGGTATGTTATAGAATATGTGTTTAAAGTTTCGTTTGATTCTGAGTAGTGGAAGACCCTCAAATCCCTATTTTTGGCTTTGCTGTCAGCCTGGGTCGAGTGCTTGGGTCGACTGCCCAATGCTACCCAGCCAATCGACCCAGAGTTGCTGAACTCGAACAGAATCTTCTATTTTGAGAATCTTGCTATATATACCCCATGACTTCGTGATTTTAGTATCCCTAGCCTCCATAACACTTAGAAAACGAAGGGAAACCATCTCCAAGTCTCCAAGAGTGAAGAAGAAGACCTAATCTTGCAATCTTGCAAACTCTCTCTCTTGTTCTTCAATTAAAGGTTAGTAATCTATCTTTTATGTTAATGATTTATTCTTTCCATGATCACTCTCATCTCTGAACTGAGATTATGATGAAGATGCTACAACCTTGTAGTCATATCTTTACAATCTCTTTTCATTCTCTTGTACTATGATCATCTCATTCATTCTTAACATGATTCTTTTGATTTCTTCTTAAACTATGATAATATTTCCTATTTTGATTCATTCTAGCATTATAGATGCTTCTCTATGATTATTTATACCTCAGATCTACTGTGTTCTTGTACTAGAATGAGATCTAATCATCTCTAGTTCATCTCTTTCATTCATAGCATGTTTCCAATGAAAACTATGATTTTTACCAAAATAGAAACTATGGTTCTAAATTAGGAAGTAATGTTTTAATGGTGGTTTGATGTCTAAATTATGCTTTCTAGGCTTAGACTACTGTGTTAGACAATCCCTCCAAGTTTCGTCGCATTCCGGTTTGTGTAGCATAGGTTTCGGATCAAGATTCTATTTTTACTTTCGGATTTGCTCTTGGGCAGACTGGCCAATGGTACCCAGCCAATCAACCCGCAACAGCATAATCTGTTTTCTTCGTCCGATTTGATTCGATTCATGCTTATTCTTTTAGGACTACTTCCTAATGATTGTGTGATGCTATTCTAGGGTTTATTTGCTAACTTTGGATTCATCCTCTTGTTCGTCCGGAATACTCTCGGATCTATTTAAGGTAAGGAAAGTTGTTACCATATTAACATAGATTTGCATAGATTTAGTTTCTAATTTGGGAACTACTTAGATTTGCTATTGTTATGTTAGTTTCTATTATGATATGAATGCTGCAAGTACATTAGGATCTTATTTCCTTATTTACTTTATGTACTTGATTATGTATGAATACTTACTCATGTATGTTTCCTTATTTATTTAATCTTGTCTTATTATACTCTTTCATATGATGTGATATTTGTCGTGGATGATATGACTAAATTATGATTGTGATTGCTTAGGTATGATTTGGGATTGGGGAATGTCCTTTTGACATTTCTGTCCTTGGACCTCATTGGGAGTAGTATGGGATATTTCCAATGTTGCCCTTTGACGCTTTCCCGGATTATTGGTTGTCATACCTAGGACTTGTCTAGCAGTGTTTGACTAGGTTATACCCCTGTTATATCAGACCCGAATCGGAAGGGTATTGAGACCGAACGACCCGTGGTAGCAATGGGGATTTATGGGCGCTCAAGATCGGTAACCAACCCGTGAGGGGACATAAATCACATTGTGGGGGCCATTTATGGGTAGAGTTGCATATGGATAGACTTGGGCTCATGGGCGCTTAAGACCGGTAACGAACCCGTGAGAGGACATGAGAGCTTCCCGTTTACTATATGTGGATGACCTATAGGGTTGATGAGTCCGTAGTCTGGGACTATGCTGACTCTAGTGTGAAGGATATCGGAAAGGATCGCAGGGGGCGAGGAATGGACGTATCTGGATCTGAGTTGATATGACCAAGTAGAAGACTTGCATTGGGCTAGGCTTTACCCTGACATGCGCCACTACTTAGACCAAACGGTGATGTGAGAGAGAGGTGACTTAACCCCTAACCAAGGGTTGTCCAGGAAGGATGCAAGACCCAACTACCACCGGCAGACCCAAGATGCCAAGACGGCTGAGGGGGAGTGATTGATCTACCCAAAGGAGTATGGTACTATGACTTAAAGCATGCCTGCCTATAGAGACCAACATACATAGAGTTAGACTCATACATACATTGTTGCCTCATATCATATCATCTTATGCTTTGTTTGTGATACTATGTTATTTATGCTATTATGGAATAACTTGCCTTGCTGAGTTTCTTTGAAACTCACTCCTTTTTGTGCAATATCTTTTGTTAGACTATTCTACAGGTTTTGATGGGTATGAAGCGCAATATGAGGAAGCGCAAGATGAAGAAGCGTACCATACGCAAAGTGCTGGCGACTACGAAGATTACTTTGAGGATCCCTCGAGTGGTCTCTCTTGTTACTAGGATTAGCCCTACTATGGAGTGGGAGCGTCTGAGCATCATCGATGAAGTCTATGTCTATGAGGACATCCTTTATAAAGTAGAAAAGACTCTAGTTTAGTTAGATTATATCTTCTTTCTTGTCTTTAGAAATGGTTGTAATCCCATTTGATTATCGAACTACATTCCGCTGTACTCGTGGAGTGAGATTCTGCCTCACTCTACTTTTGATTTATATATCTATTGGTCTCTTTTCTGCACTCTGATGAATATCTCGTTACTTTACCTTGGTTCATTTGAATAATATTGTTAACAGTGATTTAGTCTTGTTCTTGATTATATTGTTGTGAATGTGGGAGGTTGATTTCTCTAACTACTGGATCTTGTGGACTGTGGATCACACACTCGGGTATGCTAGATAGGGTACCGGCTGGGTGGATGTGACACTAGGTCTCCCACTATGAAGGATCAAGGTATAACCCTTGCATTGTAGTAAGTTGTTGTCCTTCTTTGATATTCTATATTTTGATATAATGCATTTTCTCTCACTTCATCGATAAACTCCAAATTCGCCCTTAATCCTTCCTCGTTCATTCCTGGGAACTCCTTTGATCTTTCTAATCCTGCTACCACTTCTACTGGAGCTAGAGCTTTTGATCTATATGTCAAATTGAAAGGAGTTTCCCTCGTTGGAGTTCACATTGTGGTTCTGTATGCCCATTGTACATGTGGTAACTCCTCTACCCACTGAGCTTGTGTTTCCTCCAACCGTCTTTTTATTCCATTAAGGAGCATTTTACTAGTTATTTCAATCTATGTATTACACTATGGGTATGCAACAGAAGAGTTTTTGTATTCAATGTGGTAGTGTGTACAAAACTCTTTGAATTTATCACTATCAAACTGCTTGCCATGATTAGTGAGAAGAACCTTCGGCAGACCAAACGGTATATAACTTTGTTTCAAAAGAACCTCTCCACCTGAGGCCACCGAAAATGGTCTGAGAATATCCATTCCCCACATAGTAAATGGAAGTGGGCTTAATATTGAAGTGAGCTAATCAGCTGGTTGTCTCTGAGTTGAGGCGTGAATCTACCATTAATGGCATTGTTTTACAATTCCATGGCATCGTGTTGCATTCCTGGCTAATAGAATCCTTGTCTTAAAACTTTGTAGGCCAAAGCTCTTACGACCATATGACTTCCACAGATGCCTTCTTGAACCTCCACTAATGCATATTGAGCATCTAATGGTCCCAAGCACTTCAAAAGTGGACCGGTAATAGTTCTTTTTTAAAGTAACCATCTTTAAGACAAATTTCGCTGATTTTCTTTTCAAGGTTCCCACATTTTCTTTATCTTCTAGAAGGATGTTATCTTTAAGATGAGCTACTATTGAGTCCATCCAAGAACGCTCAACGTCTATCTCCATGATCTTTGTTTCCAGATAAGTTGGTGAGCTTAACTTTTCAATATACACTGCTAGAGGTAAAGATGATAATTTTGCCAAAGCTAATCGTAAGGAATTTGCCATCTCATTATGTTTTCTTGGTATTCTTTGTATGTTGAATTGATCAAACCACATCTTGCAATCAAGTGCCTTTTGTAAATATATGACCATGTAGTCATCTTTCGCTTGATATGCCCCAGTAATTTGACTGGCCATCAACTCTGAATCGCTTTTTACGTCAATATTTTGAACACATAATGATTTGGCTAGTCCAACAATCAAAGCTTCATATTTAGCTTCATTATTCAAAGCATGGAATTCGAATCGAAGAGCACTTTGAACAATAAAACCCCCAGGACTTTGGAGAATTAACCTTGCTCCAGAACCCTGAGAGTTACTCGAGCCGTCAACGTGGAAAATCCATCTACTAGGACTTACGCTGGGAATTCCTCCATCCACAGAGGGTGATATACTCTTAGTGACAAAGTTAGTTAAAACTTGTGCTTTAATAGTTGTTCTGGGCTTATAATCTATATCATACTCAATTAATTCAATTGCTTAGAATACTAAAAGTATAATCTTAGCTTTTTGGCATTTGTAACCAAGGCAAAAGCCTGTTTTTCAATTTCAAGATATCTAGATTCAGCATCGAGTAGAGTATGACATACAAAGTAACTTTGATGCTGATGTGCTCCTTCTCTGATTAGCGATGCACTTACTGCTACCATGGACGATGCCAAATAAATCTATAGAATTTATCCTGGGATAGGCCATGATAGAACTGGAGGGCTGGTCAGTCTTTTCTTTAACTCCTCAATGATGCTTGGCATTCTTTGGTATACCTGAATTCATAATAGGCATTCAAGTTCTTCAATGCTTTAAAAGAAAGCTACACATCTATTGCCAAATTTGGATATAAACAACGTTGCCACTTTTCCTGTTAGACAATGTTACTTGGTGGTTCCATATCCATAATGGCCTTTATTTCTTTTGGATTTTCCTCTATTCCAAATCGTGTAACCATGTAATCCAAGAACTTTCTAGACAATACACCAAAACCACATTTTTCAGGGTTAAGCCTCATCCCATGCTTTCTTCAAACATTGAAACATCCCTCCAAATCTATCAAGTGATCAGTCTTCAATTTACTCTTCACAAGGAGTTTATCCACGTACACTTCCATGTATTGCCCAATCTGAGTAATTTGTTCACGGCTCTTTGATATGTTGCTCCTACATTTTTTAGCCTGAAGGGCAACCTTGTAAAAATAACTTTTACGACTGGTCATAAACGTTGTATGAGGTTGGTCTTCCTTTGTCATGAGAATTTGGTGTAACCAAAATATGCATCCATAAAACTTAATTTGCTGACCAAAGGTCGCATCTATCAGTTGATCAATCCGAGGCGATGGGTAACAATCTTTGGAGATGCCTTGTTCTATGTAATCTACGCATTCTCCATTTGCCATTATTCTTTTTCACCATCACAACATTTACTAGCCGGATTGGACACTTAATTTGCTTAATAAAATTTGATTTCTTAAGCTTTTGAACTGCCGCCTTTATTGCTTCATGCTTCTCTACAGAAAAATTTCTCCTTTTTGTTTCACTAGTTTTACTATGTTATTAATCCAAAGCCTATGCTCCACTACATCTCTGCTTAGACCCAGCATGTCTTTTGTTGACCAGGCAAATACATCAAAATTTTGTTGTAAAAACTTCATTAGCAACTTCTTGTCCTCTTCAGATTGTTCCGTTCCTATCATGGTTCCTCCCCTTGTATCATCAGGTTTGAATGAGATTTTCTCCAACTTCTCCATTGGTTCTCCTCTTTCAATTTTATCTTCATCCCTATTGTCCATAACTTCAAAAGTCAGGGCAAAGGCCTTACCTTGAGCCTTTGAGGAATGTTGTATAACATTGTCTAGAAAACCTCTGATTTAACCTGCATTCTCTAACTCCTTGTTAGGAAATTTCATCCTTAGATGTCTCATGGATACAATTGCTCCAGTTGAATTCAAAGTATGTCTGCCAGGGATCATGTTGTATGCTGACAAACTCCCGATCACTAAAAAGGTGTTCACAATTGTCACTATCATCAATTGAGTCCCAAGTGTTATGATCTGCTCCACTATTTCTTCAATAGGAGTTGATTCTCCAGAAAAACAAAACAACCTAGTCCCACAAGGTTTTATTCTCTTCAATTTCAAGAAAGCTTCATATGATAAAATATCTCTTGAAGATTTGTATCTACCAAAACTCTATGAACATCATGATTTGTAATTTATGTAACTACAAAAATTGCATTATCATGTGGTACTTGAATTCTAGTTATCTCTTCTTCTATGAAGATTATTTCTTTTGTCTTTTTAATTCGCTTTGGAATTGATTGAGATTCTACTGAGTGAATAAACCTCGCAGGTGCTTTCAACTTAGACACAAAAGTCAAGTCAATACTCCCTAAAATAGCCATAATTGGTGACCACTTTCGTTGAGGCTTTTGGATTTTTGTGATCCTCCAATGGAGAATTTGATCAATCATCATTTTTAACTTCTTCTTCTTCTTTCTTTGGCTCTTGGTGGTTCCATCTCTATGGCTGGTCCTTATTTCTTTGTTGACCACCATTCCTTTGTTGGACATAGCGATTCAAATACCCTTGGCTAATCAACCGTTCAATTTCGTTTTTTAGAACTCTACATGCATCTGTATCATGTCCATGATCCTTGTGGAGATGACATAATTTATTTGAATTTCGATCCTCTGCTCTGGCTATCCTTGGAGCTGGCCACCTTAAGAATCTATGGTGTTGAACTTGCATTAGTATATCTGACCTTTTGGTGTTCAACGGAGTATACTGATCAGGACCTCGATGCTAATCATTCTTTCTGCCTCTATTTTAATTTTTTGAAAAGTCCTTGTTGTTTCTTTGGTCTCTCTGGTCAAAACACTGTGTTCCATTTTCTTTCTTTTTATCTCCTCTTGAATCAGCTTCTTTCCTTGCCTACATGATCTCTTGCATGTTTGTAGACTAGTTACAGTGAGTCATTAGTTTTCCATGCTTGCAGGTTTGTTCATGATTAGAGATTCAAGCAAATGTTCATCTACTAGTCCTCTGAACATAGCATCATAAGCTACTACACTTAAATCTTTGATTTGGATCAACTCTTGATTGAATTTCTTCATGTAACTACGGATTGACTCTCCTGGTTTTTTATGAATCACTACTAGATTGTCCACAGTCTTATTGCTCTTCATATTGCTTTGGAATTGCAAGACAAAAACTTTTGTTAATTCTCTAAAATTCCAAATTGAAGTTGGTCTAAGAATGAAAAACTAAGTTGTTGCATGTTCTTTCAATGATGAAGGAAATGATTTGCGCTTCAAGGCCTCCAATTCTCCGGCTAACATCATGATAGAATTAAATTGGCCAAGGTGCTCTAATGGATATGTACTTCCATCATACATAGTGAACATTGGGAAATTGAAGTTATGAGGAAGTGGAATCTCCATAATCTCTCTAGAAAAAGGATTCTGACTCACGGATTCACAAATGTTTTATTTGTTCTCCTTGTTTACTAGTCTTTCAATTTGATTTCTGAGGATTCGGAACCTCTTGCTAATTTCATATCCATGATCACTAGAGTGACTGCGGATTGAGTTTTGTCTTTTTTCCCCCTCTCCAATCTCTTCTGCTTCCAAGAGTTTTATTTTACCTTCTCTTGCTTGCAGGAGTTGTGAAATCCAACCCTATCCTAACCCTAACCTTGACCCAGAAACCCGGTTGTTTTTAGGTATGATGACCTGGAGTAAAGGAAGAAGCCAACTGTGGGCCATCTTAGTAGAAGATATAAAGTTTAACTCTGAACCCATGGATGTTGATGTTGGTTCCAATCTTGGAAGTTTGTGCAGAACTAGAAAGGAAACTGCACCTGTCTGAAGATGAGATTCGTTGAAGGACTTGGAGTATTATCTGACTTGGTTCGAAGGCATTTCTACACTCTAGGTATGTCACTTGATGTGTGTGTAAAAGCCCTTGAGGTTTAGTGTCCATTTGATCCTCCATTTCCCTGTTAGAACTTTGATGACCTGATTGGTCTACTGGTCCAATCGACCAAGCATTCGACCAATAGTGTGTTAAATTCGAGAAACTCCAATTTTAGGGTTTTTCACTCTCTATTTAAACACCCTTCGTGTTTCTTAGTGTCCTCTGCCTCCAAAACACTCTGAGAACGTAGGAAGACTCGTTTGAAACTCTCTTCGGTGATTTCGAAGATTCCTCTGCAAGATCTGAAGTCTCTCATCTCAGATCTGCCAATTAAAGGTTAGTAATTCTTCGGTGTTATGATTTATTTCTCTTTAATCTTGTTATTGTTTGAGACTGGGAAGAAGATGTTGCATTCTTGCAACCATCTCTTCCATGATCTCATCTTTTCTTTAGGGTTTATGATCAGCATAGAGATCTCAACCCTAATTCTTGTAAGATCGGTTTGAAACCCTAGTTCTTCTTATGGATCTGATTTCTTAGCCGACCGAATCTAAATTTCATGACGTACTTGTATTTGATTCTGATTACCTTTTTCTTGGATGAGATCTAAATCATCCATTGTGTCACATCCACCCAGCCGGTACCCCATTTGGAATACCCGGGATGTGATCCACAGTCCAAGGATCAATGATCTGAGGTCCATGCCTCCCACATACACGGTAACACAATCATGAACAATAATAATCAATGGTAAAAACAGTTAATACTAAATATCACGAATAAGATAAGACTAAATAAATCAGAGTGCGGAAGGCAATAACATTAAAGCATAATCATAAGGGTGAGAGAAGGTATGATAACCACTCTCTCAGAACAGCGGAAAAGAAGTGTGATAACGTCAAAGATAGTTAGTTACAAGACCAATGGTTCCACTAATACACCAGGGGAATGGGGCACTATGCTAGGGTTTCTTCTATACTAATAGTAGTCTCCTCAACAGTACGGATGAAGTAAACCCAGCGATGCCGCTCCCGCACAACTGTGGGGCTAACCCTGGTGCGAATAATAATCCTCCTCGGCTCCAATATACGAATCCTCACCGACGCCACTACCCGGAGGGTAGTATGTGGAATCATAGTCCGCCTCATAGGAGGTGCCATCGTAATCTTCGGTACCTGGAATGTAATCTAAAACATTTGCACAAAAGGAATGAGTTCGAAGAACTCGGCAAGGAAGTTATTCCATAATTAGAAATCATACACATTCAGAACATATAATAATGCAATGTGATATGGAACATATGATGCAGATATGAGTCTAACTCTATGAATGCTGGTCTCTAAGGTAGACGTGCTTTAAGTCATAGCACCGTACTTCTCTGGGTCGTCAGTCACTCTCCCATTTCCATATCTTGGGAATGCCCGGGGAAGATCGGTAAAGTCATCAAAACCATGGTAAGGGGAATCGGTCACCGCTCTCTCACATCACCATTTGGTCAAGTACTGGCGCATGTCACAGTAAAGCCTAGCCCAATGCAAGTCATCTACTCAGTCGGTCAAGTCAGATTCAGATACGTCCATTCCTCGCCCCCGGCGATCCTTTTCGGTATCCTTCACACTAGAGTCAGCGAAATCCCGGATTTCGTACTCATCAACCCTATTGGTCATCCACATATAGTAAACGGGAAGCTCTCACGGATTGGTTACCGGTCTTGAGCGCCCGTGAGCCCAAGTCTATCCATATGCAACTCTACCAATAAATGGCCCCTTTCAGGTATCCGTAGCATGGTTTATGTCCCCTACCGGATTGGCTACCGGCCTAGAGCGCCCATCCAACCATACACTACCACGGGTGGTTCGGTCTCAATGCCCTTCCGATTCGGGTCTGACACGACAAGGATGAACCTAGCCACACAACTAGACACTCCTATGTATGTCATCCAATAACTCGGGAATGTGTCGATAGGCACCATTGGAGAATATCCCATACTATTCCCTCCGATGCCCAAGGACCGAAGTGTCAATAGGACACCCTCCAATCCCAAGTCATACGTAAGCAATCACACATCAGATCTCATCATTTCTCATGCATCCAATGCATATTCATAATAGTACTCAAATCATGATATTGAAACGAATCATTATGAACATAAGCAAATCAAAATGATAGAGTAACACAACAAATGTATAAAGGTTTAAATGTTACTGTTCTAACACATATGTATCAGTATCATAATGATTGAAAGAAATTTAAGGATTTCATTCCTTGAATAAAGCATAGTTCAATATTTGATGACTTATATGTTTATGGATATAACCATCCTTACCTTGGATGAGTTGATGATGAATTGAGAATACCAAGAATAGTCCAATAGAAGTGTTAAGGCCCTAAACAAACATCAATAATAAGTTAGGAAAGAAGTTGGGAAGATCGGATGTCATTCGAGTCAAAAGCGACCAAGGTTCTTTGTCAAGCAACAACTTTGGTCGATGGTTTTGGTCGATGGTATCGACCAAAATGATCGACCAAAATAGTCCTCGGGCAGAATAGTGGATTTTGGGGATTTTGGTCCGAAATGAGTCTTCCGGTGTTCGGATCAATCTGGAACTTGGAGGCATACTTAACAACAGTAGTAGGACACTATAAATCAAGGAATTAACCCAATCCAATGGTCTAATTAAAAAGCCCCAATTTGAGCTATCAAGTTCAAGTGATAAACATCATGGCATGAGTTGGAATTGATTGCATTGATGAGGAATAGCATGCAATAGCTAGGGGAACTAATAGAAATTCGATTGGAATCATATGGCAATGTTAAACATGAACATAATACACTTTATAGCTCAGTTTGATATCAAATGGTATGATGTTAATAGGTAAAGCATGGAATACATATGCTAGGCATGGGATATAAGCATTAGCATCAATGAATGGCTAAGGGAATCATGGATTGAGCATGAGTAGGCATTTGGAGTGCTGGTTGCAAGGTTGCAGCACCATTCCAAATGTCTCATCAGCAAGATGACAATAGAAAGGAGTAGAAAATGGTAGGGTAGAGAGTGGAATGAAGAGTCTTACCTTAGTGTAGAAGATGAAGGCAAGAATCAATGATAAACTAAGTGTCTTTGATGAGATACCCTTCACACTAACCAAGGAGCTGCTTTGGGAAGCTCTCCCCACGTTCCCAGGTGAGAAAAATGATTGCAAAAGGCTCAAGGCTCGAGGTCATATTAAATAGAAAAGGAATATTCCATGGAATCATTAACTTGGCAGACTGGGACATTTTGGTCGATGCTTTTGATCGATGGTATCGACCAAAATGATTTCAGCAGAAAAACTCAGGTTTAGAACAGCAACTTCAAGTAGGGATTTGAAAGGCTATACAAGGTCAAATTGAGTGAGGTTTTCTTCCACAATTCAATCAAGAAGTCTAGTTTCGGGGAATACCTTTGGATTGTGCACAGGAGGTCATTTGGTATATCAACCATATTAATCTTCTCCGATGCATAGATTTTCCTTAAACACTGACAATGCATTTAAGCAAGGGGTATCATTGTCAATGTCCATGGGTTCGGTCTCCGAATCAAGATCATCAATCAGAATGGTCCATAAATCTCTTCTTCCACCGCTTCGGGTCCTCGGACCTGAATACAACAGTGGATCCGGCTCAGGGTCAAGGTTAGAATAGGGCTGGATATTACACATTGTCTTTGCTGTGATTTCCATAGTTTATTTTCATCGAATTCTAGAGTTTTCACCCAATTGGGGAAACCATGATTTTAATTTGAAGGTAATGTTTTTGATCATTATTAGTGCCCGATCTTTACTCCCTTAGTGTTAGAATACTATCCTAAAGTTTTCCTCCAAGTTCCGTGAAGTTCCGAACCCTGTAGATTGAGTTTCCGATCAGAATTCCCATATTTTCTTCGTACTAACTCTATTGGTCGACTGGGTCAGTAGACCAATCAATCGACCAATGAAGACAATAGCTTTGTTTTTCGCTGAGTTTGATTCGTTTGCTCTCTGATCTTTTAGGCATCTTTCCTAATGTTATATCTATGATTGTTAGGGGTTTAATTGCTAAGTTTGGAGCCTCTCTCTTTGATCTTTGGATTATCTTCATCGATAATCAAGGTAAGGACAGTTATTTCATAATAACATAGATCACGTATACCTTGGTTTCTAATTTAAGAAACTCTGAGTTTAACTATTGTTCTTATATTTTATACTTCTGATGTACTATTGTAAGTACAGTAGCACTTCATTTGTGTCTTCTTTTTCATTATTCATGATTATATGAAATACTTACTATTACATATTGTTTAATGAATAGATTATGCTTTTACATTCTCTTTGTATGATAAAGTGTTGATTTTGTATGTCAGGACTGATCTGAGAATGTGACTGAATAGGTATGGTTTGGGATTGAGAGGTGTTCTTTTGATACTTATGTCCTTGGACATCACCAGAAATAGTATGGGATGTTTCCGGGGTTACCCATTGACACCTTCTTGAACCATTGGTTGTCATACTTAGGGCTGTCTAGCAGTGTTTGGCTAGGATGTCCTCGTTATGTTAGACCATAGTCGGAGGGGTCTTGAGACCAAACGACCCGTTGTAGCAATGGGGATTCATGGGCGCTCAAGACCGGTAACCAACCCGTGAGAGGACAGGAATCACATTGTGGGGGCCATTTATTGGGAGGGCTGCATATGGATAGACTTGAGCTCATGGGCGCTCAACCGGTAACCAACTTGTGAGGGGACATGAGAGCTTCCCATTTACCATATGTGGATAACCAATAGGGTTGAGGAGTCCGTAGTCCGGGAGTATGAGGACTCTAGTGTGAAGGATATCGGAAAGGATCCCGAGAGGGGAGGAATGGACGTATCTGGAGCTGAGTTAATATGATTGAGTAGATGACCTGCATTGGGCTAGGCTTAACCCTGACATGTGCTAGTACTTAGACCAACGGTGATGTGAGAGAGCGGTGACTTAACCCCAACCATGGAATGTCCTGAGGGATGATAGACCCACTACCAACCGAAGCCGAGTGACTGAGACTTACCCAGAGAAGTATGGTGCTATGACTTAAAGCATGTCTGCCAATAGAGACCAGCATATGCAGAGTTTAGATGCATACATACATTATCTGTTTCATATTGCATTGCATCATGTTATGTTCTGCTGTATGTTATTTATGTTGTTATGAGTTAACTTGCCTTGCTGAGTTCATTTGAACTCACTCCTTTTTGTGCAATCTTTTTGTTAGATTATTCTACAGGTGCTGACTACTATGAAGGACAATACGATGAAGCGTAAGCCGATGAAGCGTACTACATGCAAGGTACTGGCAACAATGAAGATCACACTGATGATCCCTCGAGCGATCAAGTTGCATACTACGATTAGATGTAACGTAGAATTGGAACATCTGTGTTGGATTGATGAAGTCCATTACTTTGAAGATGTTATCTATAGGATAGAAAACTCGTAGTTCAGTTTGATTTTCTTTCCTTACTTTTCTTTAGAAACAATTGTAATTCTTTTTAGACTTACGTGCTACATTCAACTGTAACTGTGGAGTGAGATTCCGCCTCACTCCACTTCTTTTTGATGTGCTTACACCTGGTATCATTTTCGCACTCTAATTAAGCTGATATTCATTTCCTGATTTGATCTTTTGTTTATGATATTATACTTGAATTTATCTGTTCATGATTATGTTATTGCATATGTGGGAGGATGATTTCCTCGATACTTGATCTTCAGGGCTGTAGATCACACACCCTGGTATGCCAGTTAGAGTATCGGCTAGGGGGATGTGACAGGAGTTCTCCTATCTCTCTAAGTTGAAATTTGGTCTTCCACATCAATTGGTGGAACCACATGTTGACTTGGATTATAACTTTGTCTATAGCCCTCGCGATTCAAATCTGGTTCTTCACGGAATTGCCTCAACTCTTACCATTGAGGAATCTAGTTCAAAACCACTTTAACTCAAGAAAGAGGAGTTTGATGCTCGACAAGTAATGTTTCCACTTCCATTCCTATTGGTGTTGCTATTCTAGCTTGACAAATGTACGTCCTCATGAGATCCTGAGTTTCAAGATTCTGATGTTGCATATTTTCCATTTGAAGTAAAATTAGTTGTAGGGTTATGAATACCAGGGCTACTAAATCACTTTTTGTCCATACTCTTTTGCAGCTCCATTGCCTTTGCATTTCAATTCCACACACCAATGCTTCCACCCCCAAGATAAAAATTTGATTGAACTACAAAACATCTCCTAAAATGACCTATATCTAGGCATCAGTGTTGTGAAAGACTCAACTTGCTCTAGCCTAACCTAGGTTACTGGTGAGCTACCATCAATGTTTAGCTTACCAGTGATCAGTAGTTTCTATCTATGCCTACCAGAAATCACATCTAGATACCCAAAGGCTTCATCTTGAATACAGTAACCATCAGTAAGAACTTCCCCCAAATCAACATCCACCAAAAAGTCACAACTCTTGGAGGCAGATTTGCCTTCCATATCAAAGAGAAGTACCCAAAAGGCTAGCTTTTTTTACTAAACAACTCCTATGCTGACTTCATTGTAAATTCACTACTTAACACAATACACCAAATGCCCTTATCCCCTTGATTTGTTAATGGAATGGAGCAACCTTGCCTCACAATGTGCCCAAGAGGTGTTGAATGAACTGTTGAAATGACCACATACAATTAAGAATAAAATCAGAAACTAAGGTAGTTCTTGACATTATATGATAGTTCTCCAGCTGCAAAGTTTCTAGTAAAAAGAAAGTTTTGCTCTATTGGCTAAGATGTATGTGTTGTCATTGTTGGCAACCAAAATACAGTGTGTTCTAAGAGTACATGGCTTGTACTAAAGTGAAGGTCCCATGGAAGACTTTGGGCATCTCTATGTTTTTAAAGGGTGATTAACACTATTACAATGGTTTTGGATACTTATGAGAAGATTTAAGTGTTTTGGGTAAATCGAAGATTCCTTAGGATGGTGGATTTCACAGGACACTGCACAAGGATGATGTTGGATGAATTTTTGGATAGTTATGAAATTGTTTTCTGGGATCATCTTCAGCCCAAAAAACATATTTCATGAAATCTTTTTTCCAATGCACTTTTTGGATTGTGATTCCAATATCAAACGAGAAAGTTATGGTGCTTTTCAGAGAGTGTGTGATACATAAACAAATCTAGGCAGTGTAGACATCTGATGAAATTTTCTCTCTATGATGTTATTATATTCAGGGGTTCAAAATTTTTTTTAAAGAGTTTGGGGGTCTTTTTGAAAGAAGTTTTATTCTCAAGGAGGAATGTGTGATTTTGAAAGATTGAACGATGTGAAATGATGCACTTGATTTCCAAGTGTCCATGACGGAAAATATTTTATCGTGAGGTGTTTGGTTGGCTGAGAATATGCATATATGATACATTGTGAAATATGGTGATTAAAATGATCCATGCTGCATGTTTAAGATAGAATAAAAAAAAAATCTACTTCAAATAATCTTGTGAGGTCTCATATAACTTAAGACATCCAACGGCCCATATCTCACCCGCTATTTTAAAGTGGACGTCCAATGCTTGTGTGATTAGATTCTCTTTGGGACTCATCCAAAAGATTCATCCAATTGTTCCTGTACATCAACATTCATCCTCTTTAAAAATCCAAATTTGAGCAAAACAATTGCGAGTTTTTGAAGTTTTGGGCTTGTAAAGACTAAGAAAAATAAGGAACAGAAGCCAAGAAACAAGATTAGTATGGAGAATAAGCTCAAATGCATATTTTGGTGAAACCATTGAAGAAGAAGGTGAGTACTATATTGTAATCTCTCTCATTTGATAATTTTCACTTTATAAGTAGTTGCTTGTTAAGGTTGAGTTTTTTTAAGCTTGTAGTCTTATACTTTTGTGGGTGCAAGAGTTTATAATGAAGTTGGTGCTCTATGTTTTGAATGTATTGAGAAGAGGTGCTCTATGATCATTGTATTAATCAAGACTTTAGCTGGAAGTATTGAGTAAATACAAAACTCTATTTAGGACATCACTCTGTGGATGTAGGCAGTTTAGCCGAACAATGTAATTTTGTTGTCTTGTATCTCTAGTTTATTTTTGCATTGCATATATTGGAATGCTTTGATTGCAGAGTAGTGGTACACTATCTGTTAGACACATCCACATTGTGGTGTGGTGGACGTGTCATTATAGAATTGATGACTACTGACTTATGTTGATCAACCTTGTCTTGAAATTAAGGAGAAGTGTCATATTGAAGAGAATTTTAGAAGACATTCAACCCCCTGCCACCCCCCAGTGTCAACCTGGGAATAACACCTCTCCAATGAGATCGAACTTGCAATCCACAATTCTCTATTTTCCATTTCTTCTCTTTATTTGTATACTTTCTAATTCAACCCTAATTGCTTAATTACAATCTCAGTTAGACTAAATCAAATAAGAAAAAACAATATAGGAGTCTCACATGAACTCAGTCAAAAATAGAGAGCATGTAATTATTTAGAAATATCCAACTGTTTTTTTCGCCTCCTTGGGCAAAAGGTGTAATGGGTCCCACACGCCAACCTTGGTTTTCTTTTTAGGCATGGATGGCCATCCAACATCGTCTTCACACTCGCATGCTTCACTGGGGGAATTGAGACACCCGTAGAATGCCCGTTATGGGGTAGAGATGCTTAGACTAAAGATCATTTATTCTCTAAATGTTCCTTTTCGGCACTGATCTGGACTCGCTTGCTGTGTATCAATGGCTTTAGTCGTGCTCCTTACTCTACTTTTCAACAGGAAATTGAATGAGTTCATTCATTTCTATGGCAGTTCTCTGATGGGTCATATTTGACGTTTCAATTTCATGGTAGTGATTTGTCGTATTTGGGAGGCAAGAATTTTTTTTGGTGTTTCAGGATGTTCAGTCAACTCCCATTTCTGTGCTTCGTTGTGTAATTGTTGATACTCGACGCTGTTATAAAACTTTAGATCATGAAGCAGAATATACTTTGGTACACCATGATTTGTTCAACTCCTGGGATATTATGGTTCTTTTCATTCATTCGCAGGAATGCTGTTTGGATGTTAGGATTAGAGCGATCAATCATACACAATTGAATAGAAAAAAAGGAAGGAGATACGGATTTTACCTTGATTCACCTCAATGTGAGGCTTCGTCCAGTATTAGATTTTTCACTATATTCTTCTGGAAAACAACAATTTACAATGTTCTGTTACAAGATAATATATATGTATAAGTGCTTAGAAACCCTAAGCCACAATTATTCATGGGACCAAAACCAAATGCATACTCCCGGCCAACCAAACATGTGAAGGGTGGGTTGCCATCAACTCTGATGGGTCGATTGTTTCGGAGCATGGTAGTTATGGAACCATCAGGTGAACCTCGGAGGGTGATGTGTTGTTTGCTATTGCAGGTGGCTGTTCGTCTACGAATATTCTTTTGATGGAACTACATGCCATCTTCACTGGATTACGGACAGCTTGGCGTCTGGGTTACCAGAAGGTTGAATTTCGTTCTAATTCCATGAAGGCAATCCAGCAAATTACCCACCCGAGTGTGATATTATGATTAGTACTTGGCTTGGTTGAAGATATTCATTTGTTTCATGGAGAGTTTGATGGCTTTGTTTTTCTCCATCGTCTAAGGGATATGAACATAGACGTCGACTTCTAGCTGGCTATGTTTCTTCTAATACAATTTTTTTTTCTTCCTAACGACTTGCATGAGGGTCTCACTGACAGTGAGGACGCCCCATGCATGTTTATTATTCCATCGTAACTGTAATTTTATTTTTTTTATATTATAATATCAAGCGTCTCTTTCACTCAAAATTTTTTTTCGGGCATTACTTGTAGAAAATCACAAGGATGAACATTCATCTTTATTGGAGAATCATTTTGTTCTTTACCTCCGAAGGTTTCTGATGGTGTTGTAATGAGTTCAGGGGCATTTTAGTCTTTCCATAGGTTTTGGGATTGGCTTTGTCTTATTGATTTGTTTTAGGGGCAGGGTTGTCTTTTCTTATTTTCTATTTGTATACAAGAATTGGGGGTTAGGGTTGAGGTCATTCATTCGATCAAACACACTCTCTCTCCTCTCTTTCTTCTTTCTCAACTCTCCTCCCTGGTTTCGGTTTTCTGGTTACTTGAAGAACCAATTGGCTGCTGGTTTCTGTGCTTCAAGCTGCTGGATACAAGACTGATTAAGCGTGGTTGTTGAAGCTTGCTTGCTTCTGAAGGCTAGAGAGAATCCCTGGTGTTTGGTGGTTCGGTTGCCTTGAAGAAAAGGATTGGAACTCTGCTGAAACAGGTGCCTTCATTCTTGTTTAGTTAATCCTTTTCTTGTCTCATGCTTGGGCTCTTGTTGGGTAGATTTCATAGTGCTGTAACCACCTTCTTTGATATTCTTCGATTGCATATGCTTGGTGAGGGCATATCTCATCCTTGGATGTAGGTCGAAAGACCGAACCAAGTAAAAACCTTGTGTTGTGTGTTTGAATGTTTCCTCTCTACTGTTCTATGGTATTTATCCACTATGTAATGGTTAGAATTCCTAACAGTTCTTGACATCAGAGCTCGGTTCTGTCACTAGCTGCAACTGTTAACCATTGATTATCTTTGATTACTCTATTCTTGCTTCTTTTCATTAATTCTTTCATCATATATACTTAGCAAGTGCTGCTGATTTTATTTTCATATTCAATTTCAATTTTTCTGGTAACCACGATATGCGGACCAAAACCCTAGTTTAGGGTTTTGCTAAATTGATTTAGGGATTTACATGTAATTGATTGTATGATGTGATTTGTATATAAAATCCCTAATTCTTGATCTGATTTTGCAATTATTTTGGTACTGTTAACCTGTACAGAGGTTCGGCCATTAGGGTTGCTTGTAAATTTTTTGGGGCTTTTATGATTTGCATGCTGCTTGTATGAAATTGGTTATAATTTCATGTTTATAATCTGTTATTAATCAAATATTGATTCTCAGATTGTTAATTGCATATAGGTTTGAATTTTTTGATTTGTATTGTCACTTACTGTTAACATCATTCTTTATTATTATTGAAATATAATATTCATATATAGTCTTAAAGATTATGTTATCTTGTTTCTTGTCTCAAATCTGATATTGGTTTACTATATATTTCAGAAACTGTTTTAGTTAAGTTCTGAATTTATTTAGTAGATAATATCAATTGTGTTACTGGTTTACTTAATTAGATATAATCTGATTGTATATTCCTTTATTCTTTTATCATGGCCCCAACCCGGTATGAGTTGGAGAAATTTGATGGTAAGGGGGATTATGTGGTATGGAAAAATAGGATGCATGCTATTCTTGTACAAAACAAGTGCCATAAGGCTTTAAGGACTGATAAAGAGATCTCCGTGACCATGATTGATCAAGAAAAGGAAGATATGCAAGATATGTGTTATAACACTATCATTTTGCACTTGAGTAACACCGTGATGAGAAGGGTAAGAGAATGTAAGACGGCTGCCCAGGTTTGGCTTAAACTTGAACAATTATATATAGCGGCTTCTATTCCTAGTGTTATATTATTGAAAGAACAATTATTTAGTTTCAAGATGGATGCTTCTAAGTCTTTAACTGATAATGTAGAAGACTTTTATAAATTGTCATGTGATTTGGCTAATTTGGATGAAGAGTTATCTGATAATACCCTTGCTGTCCTATTGTTGAAATCTTTGCCTGATTCTCATGTTGGTGTAAAAAATGCTATTAAATATGGTAGACAATCTATAACCCTTGATGATGTGATGGAAGCATTGAAAATTAGGGATATAGAATTGAAATGTGAGAAGAAGGGAAAACATGCTAGTGAGGGTTTGTATGTTAACTCTAATAGTAGAGGCATGAATGAAACTAAGAAGAAGTTCAATAATAGTAATAAGAAAAAGAAGATGTTTGTTGTAAAGAATGATAATGTTAGTGTAAATCAGAATTTTAATGGAAAATCTAATAATAACAAGAGGGTTTGTTATTATTGTAAGAAAGAGGGACACATAAGAAAGTATTGTAGAGAGAGACTTCAAAAGTTGCAAAGTGAGAATGCAAATGAGAGAATGGAGGCTACACATGTAGCTGATGTTACTAGTGATGCACTAGTGGTTTCATCTTGTAGTGATCATGATGCCTGGATCTTAGATTCAAGCTGTACCTTTCATATGACTCCTAGAAGGGAGTGGTTTATCACTTTTGAGTCTATTAGAGGTGGTAAAGTATTAATGGGTAATGATCATGCTTGTGATGTTATGGGGATTGGATCAATAAGACTTAAATTGAATGATGGGACTGTTAGAGACTTAAAGGAGGTGAGACATGTACCTGGACTTAGGAGAAATCTGTCCCTGAGTCAGCTTGATACTAGGGGTTTTCATTATACCTCTAGGGATGGTTCTCTTAGGGTTATGAGGGGTAGTAGTGTAATTCTAACTGCTGATTTGAATAATGGTTTATACTTCTTAAATGGAAGTGTGGTTTTAGGGGCTGCATCAGTCTCTAGTGGGGTTCTTAGTGAGGTGGAGCTATGGCATAAGAGATTGGGTCATATATGTAGTAAGGGGCTTGGACACTTGTATAAAAGTGGCTAGATAAGTCTTAAGAAATTTAGCCCTTTGACTTTTTGTGATGTGTGTAACATGGGTAAGCTCCATAAGACTAAATTCCCTCATTCTTCATATAAGACCTCTCATGTGCTTGAATATATACATTCTGATTTGTGAGGAAGTCCTAATGTACATTTATCTCTTTCTGGTGCTCAATATTTTTTGTCTATTATTGATGATTACTCTAGAAAGATATGACTGTATTTTCTTAGGAATAAATCAGTTGTCTTTGATAAGTTCATAGAGTTGAAAGTATTGGTTGAAAATCAAACTGAAAAGAAAATCAAGAAACTTAGAACTGATAATGGTCTTGAATTTGTGAATGAAAAGTTTCTGGTTTTTTTTAAGGAACATAGTATTACTAGACATAGAATATGCACCTATACTCCAGCAGAATGGGGTGGCTGAGAGGATGAATAGGACAATCATGGATAGGGTTAGATGCATGTTGATTGAATCTGGCCTAAGTAAGAAATTCTGGGTTGAAGCTGCTAGTACAGCTTGTTATGTCATTAACAAATCTCCTTGTTCCTCTGTTGATTTTGAAACACCTGATTTTAGGTGGAGTAAGGTGCATACTGATTACAATTTATTGAAACCCTTTGGTTGTGTTTGTTTTGTTCATCAAAACAAGGGTAAACTTGAGCCTAGGGGTAGGAAGTGTATCTTTCTAGGGTATCCTTTAGGTGTTAAAGGGTTTGGTGTTTACAAGATAAGAAAATTGTAATTAGTAGAGATGTTAAGTTCAATGAACTTGAATTTCTAAAAATTGATTCATCTAGTGCTAGACCTAACTCCAATGATCTAGACAAGGCTATATTTGAGGTGGAGTTAGAGGATAAGTCTAAAACTGTGGTTGATGAATCTGATCCTAAGGTTGAGGATGATGATCTAGAAGTTGGTAGTGATTCTTTTGATATTAAAGAAGAGCTTAAAGATGAGGATCCTTTAGATGGTTATTTATTGGCTAGAGATACGTCTAAAAGAAAGATAAAGAGACCTTCTAGATATGCTAATATGTGTGAATCTAATGGTGGTCCAAATCTGATTTCATATGCTTTAAATGTAGCTGACCAGCTTGAGAGATGTGAGCCTAGAACCTATAAAGAGTCTCTTGGATGTGGGGAGAGCAAGCTTTGGCTTGTTGCCATGGAGGATGAAATGGAATCTTTAATGAAAAATCAGACTTGGACTTTTGTAGATAGACCCAAAGGAAATAAAGTAATTGGTTGTAAGTGGGTTTATATATTTAAGGCTAGTATTCCTGGTGTTGAACAACCTAGGTATAAGGCAAGACTAGTAGCTAAGGGGTATTCCCAAGTTGAGGGAATTGATTATAATGAAGTGTTTTCACCTGTTGTGAAACATACTTCTATTAGAGTTCTTCTTGCCTTGGTTGCTCTCTTTGATCTTGAACTTGAACAATTAGATGTGAAAACTGCATTCTTGAATGGTAAGTTAGATGAGCATATTTATATGGTTCAGCCTAAGGGCTTTGTTGTGAAGGGGAGTGAGACAAAGGTTTGTTTATTGTTAAGGTCATTGTATGGCTTGAAACAATCTCCTAGGCAATGGTATAAAAGGTTTGATGAATTCATGCTTAAGAATGGTTACAAGAGAAGCTCCTATGATAGTTGTATTTATTATTGTGAGTTTAACACTAATTCCTTCATTTATCTTTTACTTTATGTTGATGGCATGCTTATTGCATCAAATGATAAATCTCATATTTGTAAATTAAAGTCTATGTTGAAATCTGAGTTTGAAATGAAAGATTTAGGGGTTGCTAAAAGGATTCTTGGCATTGATATTCATAGAGATAGGCCTAGTGGTGTTTTGACCTTGTATCAGGTTGGATATATTCATAAACTTGTTAACAAGTTTGGACATGATAATATTAGGCCTGTTAATACTCCTCTTGGTGCTCATTTAAGCTTAGAATGGATTCTATTGCTGTTGTAACTGATAAACCATATCAAGAATGTGTTGGTAGTCTCATGTATTCTATGGTTTGTTGTAGGCCTGATGTTGCTTATGCAGTTGGTCTTGTTTGTAGATACATGAGTAGGCCATGTGATTCACATTGGGATGCAGTTATGTGGTTATTGAGATATCTGAAAAATTCTGCATCTTATAAAATTGTTCATGATAACTCTGGCGTTGATAAGTTAGACATTGTTGGATATTGTGACTCAGATTTTGCCTCTGATTTGGATAAGAGAAGGTCCATTACTAGATACTTGTTTACTCTTGGTGGGAATCTAGTGAGTTGGAAGTCCACCCTCCAACATGTGGTGGCTCTTTCAACCACTGAGGCTGAGTACATTGCTTTGTCTGAGGCTGTGAAGGAATGCATGTGGCTTAAGGGGCTTCTAGGGGAGCTTGGTTTTCATGACTTGCATTCTCTTGTTTATTGTGATTCCCAGAGTGCTTTGTGTCTTGCTAGGAATAGTGTGTTTCATGAAAGAACAAAGCATGTTGATGTTAAATTGCATTTCATTAGAGATATAATTGCTAAGGGTTTAATTGATATATGTAAGATAGATACTTCCATTAACCCTGCAGATATTATGACTAAGGTTGTACCTGTTAATAAGTTTAAGTCTGCCTTAAACTCATTGAAATTATTATCTTTATAATTTGATTTACATTGTTTTATATTTTGTTTGATGGGTTGTGTTTCTCTCAGGTTTATGCATCAGCAAAATAACTAAGTCAAGGTGGAGAATGTTGTACTGAGTTCAGGGGCATTTTAGTCTTTCCATAGGTTTTGGGATTGGCTTTGTCTATTGATTTGTTTTAGGGGCAGGGTTGTCTTTTCTTATTTTCTATTTGTATACAAGAATTGGGGGTTAGGGTTGAGCTCATTCATTCGATCAAACACACTCTCTCTCCTCTCTTTCTTCTTTCTTCTTTCTCTCCTCTCCTCTCTGGTTTCGGTTTTCTGGTTACTTGAAGAACCGATTGGCTGCTGGTTGCTGTGCTTGAAGCTGCTGGATACAAGACTGATTAAGCGTGGTTGTTGAAGCTTGCTTGCTTCTGAAGGCTTGAGAGAATCCCTGGTGTTTGGTGGTTCGGTTGCCTTGAAGAAAGGGATTGGAACTCTGCTGAAACAGGTGCCTTCGTTCTTGTTTAGTTAATCCTTTTCTTGTCTCATGCTTGGGCTCTTGTTGGGTAGATTTCATAGTGCTGTAACCACCTTCTTTGATATTCTTCGATTGCATATGCTTGGTGAGAGCATATCTCATCCTTGGATGTAGGTCGAAAGACAGAACCAAGTAAAAACCTTGTGTTGTGTGTTTGAATGTTTCCTCTCTGCTGTTCTATGGTATTTATCCGTTGCGTAATGGTTAGAATTCCTAACAGATGGGTAGATGATGCCGTTATTGTCAAGATCGAAGAAAGGTACATGTTGTGATCTGAAGTGTCTTTCGGCTGTTGTGTATCAAGCAGCCAAAGGCCCAAAGCCCGCACAGAGTCGCTGTTTTTGCATCGAAAGCAAATTTAGAGAGAAAAGGAGAAGATAAAATCAATTGCATGAAATAAGGCAAGAGATGAGAAGAGAATACCACATCATATCATCCTAAATAAGAATTATAGTCCCCAATAGACACTGAATTTATGTATTTAATTGTGATTTTAGGATCAGATCATGCACGTGCGTTTCTTATTTTAGCCCATAACCAAACAAGAGGTTGGCAATAAATTTATACGTGCCAATATTTTGTATTGCTAATGTTGGTAAGAGGAGGGTTTTGTATGTAATATTTAAAGGCAAATTACACCTAGACTTCTAGATTTGTAATTAATTTGTCTATTACTCTAAAAAAGAAATCAATTATAAATACTTTTTTACTTTTTACTCTATCATCATTTAGCTTTACTTTTTTTTTTTTTTTGTTAAGGAGATACTTTATTAGAAAGAGAAATCACAATTACAACCTATAGCTAGAACATCAAATAACATAAAAAACCGAATAGAGGGAGGGGGTGTGTGTACATATAAAATATTATCCTAAGTGAGTGCTCCCTCTTTTGCCAAGTGTCGGCGACAAAATTTGCTTCCCTTGGAACATGGTCGAAGGAAATAGAGTCAAATGTTGCTGCCAACATACTGATGTCTGTGATGAGGGGATAAAGTTCCCAGGCACCTCCTGAGGGTACTTTTGGATGATAGTAATTAATGCTTGGTTATCACTCTCTATCACTATGCTTGTAATGTTAAAATCTTGAGCCCATAACATAGCTGATAAACACATTTATGTGTGAAATCTAAGGGCATAAAACATGCATTTTACACACTTTGAGTGGAGTTACCTTGGGTTTTATGTTGTTTTTTTGCAGATTTTATGAATTTTTAGGACTTTAGCGAATATTTGAGTTTTGGGTATTAAACATGCAATTTTTACATGTCGAGAAGTCCATTCAAATTCTCAAGTGCGAAAGTAGGCCGGATTTGGAGCATGATGGGTTAGAGATGCAATTATGAGTATACTCCAGAATATCTTATAAAATTAGATTAAGATTTTTTTTTTTACTGTAATTGAATGCATGTATAGGGCCCACAAATAGTCAAAGACTAGGGTTTTTTATTTTTTATTCGAAGATTTTATTTTGTTGGATTTTATTAATTTCCCTAATTAGTTTTTTTCTCTCTCTTCCCACTTTCTATTCTTTTCAATATTTTATTTTATTCTTTTTCTTTAATTAACCTAAAATCACTTTTCTAAAACAGATTTTTTTTTCACTCTTTCTCTTTCTTCTCCACCTTCTCTACGTGTAACCATGGTACCTTGTGTCGGCGATAAATCGCCGACACAGGTCGAAATTTCGAGGTGTCGCTGGGGGGCGACACGAAACCCCCCGGCGACTTCGAATTTACATTAAGTCGGCGATATATCACTGAATTCTCGGCGATATATCGCCGACGGTTGAAAAAGTCGACATGTCGCCTTTGCTTTGATGCTCTACGGCTCTGCCTGACGAGGTATGTCGGTTATCATCACCGTCCCACGCAAGTAATAGAAGATCCACGATAGAGAAGACACTGCCATGAGCCCAAATACACCCGAAACAAGAAACCCCATCAGCACTATTCCGATGAAGTTTGCCGCAGGGACCAAAATAGGACTGAAGATCACAAACAATGGTGTTGTCAAAGCTAAACCGATGATGGTGATGGTCAAGGTTATATCGGCCAAGGTGAGCAGAAAACTGCCAATGGGGAAGACCGTGATGAACACTATGACTGGAGGTCGAAGGACTCTTCTCAAGAATGTGAGTCTTGATGCCTTGGCTGATATATCTTGGCACCCAAGTCGACGACGGCGACGACACCCAAATCTCTCGCACTCAGACTTCCAACATCAACAAAGAATTCACTCCACTCCACTCCAGGGCCAGGGCAGCTCTCTTCGAATTTTTCACTCTGGGTCTCTCTTTCTGTCTTTCTCTCTTTTGGCTTTTGAATCTGAGTTCTTGAAAGAAGACGATGGCATTAAAAGATATATTTTTTTGGTAAAAGTTGGAAAGTGATTGATTGTTGCTTGTTTTGTTGCCACGATCTTTTGTTTTTTTGTTTAATAAAATATAAATTAAAGGTAAATGCATTTAATGCCACTGACACACCACTCAACATACTGAAATGAAAATTTTCCTTTTATAAAATAAGGGTTACAAATTTGCAAGTTTCAAACACAAGTCGGGCGACATGTCGCCAAAAGTGTCGCCCGACTTTTGGCGACATTTATTATTATTATTATTATTATTATTATTATTTTATTTCCTTGTTTGTAAATTATTCTCCTTCTTCTATAAATATTACATCCCTCTTAGGTCTATACACTTTATTTTCTCTTTAGTTTATTTTAGTCTTGTACTTTCTGATATGGAGAAAATATGATCAAACTGGGTTCATTCTTGGTTCGACCCTCGACTCTGGTCGGGACGAAAGGAATCGACTCGCTTCCGAGAGAGCCGGGTTCAGAAGATAGCTTGCTGAGGAAGAAAACTAACTCAGCCACCAGCACGCCCTAATCCGATACTTTCGGAATAGGTTAATCAATGTGATGACGGCTAGCATAATTTGGCGGCTGTCAATCATCGCTATCATATGGGTAACCATCAGATAACAATCGGGTTATCCTAGGAGTCATCTTCTAGTCTAAACTAGTAGAAGTCTATCACTCAACGGATCTATCAGTTAAGACCCAACGACTATCCGAAAAAGGCTCAAATACATCCAACAAAGGAGATTCAAAGATATACTCTATATAAGACATCACCTATTCACAAGGTGAGGACGAACGAAAACACTCAGATGCTTACTATCTGAATCGTATTCTTATTATTCATTCGTTAGCTCTGTGCTCTAGCAGAGCCGTTTGTTATTAAGTTCATCAACTGACTTAGCCTTCGGAGGTGGACTCCCGACTCCAGCGGTCGGGTCACATCTGACGCTTTATTTTGCAGGTCACTCTTTGGAGATCTAAGGGTTGAGCAGATTTTGGACGCATCATTTGGCGCCGTCTGTGGGAAATGTTTCAGAAAGCTATTGTGACTAGATCAGCGGCAGCAAAGGCAGCAACAGCAGCTGCTGCACAGCGAGATGCTGGCGTCCAAATTCCCGGAGTAAACAATCCGGATATTCCTTAGGGAAGTCGACCGCTCGAAGTGGATGGTGGTCAGGGAGGTAATAATCCTCCAAATTCACTCCAGTATCAACTGGATCAACTGGATCAACTGAAACTCCAGATATTGGAGGTATGTCAGGCACTCCGAGCGCTGACCAGACAAGTGGTAATACCACAAGGACCCGATCATCATGATGCAGGATGGCGTGCATCATAGTAGGATCAAAGACTAATCGATGAATAGAATGTCGGTCAAAACTTTCGGGAAGGCGACCGTGTACCTAGGAGAACTGAAAATATCCCTAGGCGCGACGATCGGTTCGACGGACCGCAAGGGAGTACTACAGATTCAAATACAAGGTTGGTTACAGAAGTAAGAACTCACTCACCAACTGTCAGACGCGTTGTTCCTGATAATGATCATGTTGCTCGTGATAATGATAGTGTTGTTCGTGATAATGATCGTGTTGCTCGAGGCCGTGATCGTGTTGTTGAAGATCGGTCGGCACATATTGGTCAAGAATTGGCCAATATCAATCAAAAGCTCGGACAATTGGCGAGAGGAAAGATAACTGACGATATCTATTTGGTTATTTGAAAAACTCCATTTGCCGAGCCCATTGGATATCAATTTCCTCACAATTTCCGTTTGCCAAATTTTTCCACGTTCGATGGCTCTGGAGATCCCACGGCCCTCATTAGTTATTATCAGCAAACCAGTTGCAGGTAATTCTAATGAAATCCTTTGCAAGGTCTTTGGTTCGTCCTTAACGGGAGCGGCACAGAAATGGTTTTTGAACCTCCCATCCGGAAAGATCATGGATTTCGACGAGTTGGCATGCAAATTCATAGGATGATTCTAGAGTGGAATCCAGATCAAAAAGACCGAGGAAACCTTGTTTACTATTAGACAAGGGAAGAGCGAATCGATTCAGGAATACTTGAAAAGATTCAACAGGGTTACAATGGAGATAGAAAATCTAGATGAACAAGTAGCTAAAATTGCTTTGTTCACTGGACTCACAAATCGACGACTCTTGGAGTTATTCCTTCAGGATATGCCTACAACTTATGCTGAATTGGTACAGAGATGCCAAAAGCAGGCGGAAGTTACGGAAATCTTAGACGCACGCCAAGGGGATAATAAAGCCTCCGCAAAAGAACAGAAGGCTCCTGAAAACAAGCAGAAGCTGAAGTAGAATATTCGAGATAGAGTTGGAAAGCCTCATCAGGCATGGCGGCAGAGATCTCCCGACAAAAGTGAGTATACTCCATTAAATACTCCTCGGGCTGATATTTTAAACATTATCAAGAAATGGAATATATTGAAGTGGCCTTCAAAGCTTCCTACAAAATTGGGGTAGCAGGATCTAGAAAGGTATTGCCGTTTCCACAAGGATTACGGTCATTATAACAATGATTGCAGACATTTAAAGGCGGATATTGAAAGATTGATATCCCAGGAACACTTGTCCAATTTCGTCAGTAGAAGGCGAGAGGAACCACGTGATGCATGATTAAAAAGGGACCGTTCGTTTAGCCCAGATGAATCGAAGGAGGCTCCTAAGTCTAAGAAGGGTAAGGAAGTGATTGATGCTACTCGGTCACTGATCCTTACAATCTTTGGAGGTCCCGAGCCTGAATCACTCCAAAGCTGAAAGTGAAATCCAAATTTGTTGGGACCGGAGAGACGCAGAGCGTAAAAGGCCAAATGGTGAGGGTTCGATCACCTTTGGCGAAGAAGATGAAAGAGGCATTTGTTTACCTCATGATGATGCCATAGTCATCAAGGTAGAGATTGCATGCCGAGAAGTACACAGGGTGTTAGTTGACACTAGGTATGCTGCAAACCTATTATCTTATGCAGCCTATAGAAACTTACGGTGGATGAAGACTTTATGGAGCCATCATCCACACATCTATATGGCTTTGTAGGATCATCTGCAATAGCGGAAGGATCGGTCCAGTTGGATTTGTCAATTGGAAGCTTCCCCAAGGAAGCTACCGTTCGGGTAAATTTCTTAGTGGTTCGGGATCTCTCGGCTTACAACGTCATCCTCGGGAGACCATCTTTGTCGAAGTTAGGTGCTATCATTTCAACGAAGCACCTGAAAATAAAATTCCCGATTGAGATGGGAATTGGTCAAGTTTCATCTTATCAGAGAATTTCTCGGCAATGTTATGTTGCATATCTAAAAGACAAGGAAGGCTCGAGGAAGGTGACAGCGCTACCAATTGAGGTACGGGATGATCGAGATGGAGCAGAAATGCAAAGGCCCGAGCCAGTAGAAAAACTGGAGCAAATCCAGTTGTATCCCAATGATGAAAAAAGAGTTACTTATATCGGGTCGGAGTAGCTGGAAGAATTCAAGGAAAAGTTGAAGTCTTTTCTTCAACAAAATAGTGACGTGTTCGCGTGGTGTGCAGATGATATGCCGGGAATTGATCGACAGGTGGCAGAGCACAAACTTTGGATAGATCCAAAGGTAAAACCAGTCATTCAAAAGAGGAGGAATTTCTCCATGGAAAAATACGAGGCCGTTCATTGAACCAATTGAATGCCCAATCTGGTTGGCCAATGTTGTAATGGTAAAAAAGGCAAATGGAAAGTGGAGGATGTGTACAATTACACAGATCTCAACAAGGCTTGCCTTAAAGATTGTTACCCATTGCCTAGGATTGATCTGTTAATAGATGCAACTGCAGGATATGAAACATTGAGTTTCATGGATGCCTACTCAGGATACAACCAGATCCTGATGAACAAGGAGGACGAAAAGTTTACAGCTTTCATGACTGATCGTGAAAGTTTTTATTATAAAGTCATGCTGTTCGGTCTGAAGAATGCAGGAGCTACTTATCAGAGGGCCGTCAACAAAATTTTCAAAGACTTGATCGGGAAAAATGTCGAATCTTATGTTGATGATATGCTAGTAAAGAGCATTGCAAGGGCGAAACATATTGAAGATTTAACGGAGGTATTTGTAGTGCTGCGAAAATACCAAATGAAGCTAAATCCGGAAAAATGTGCCTTCGGAGTTTTGTCAGGAAAATTCTTGGGATTCATGGTATCACAAAGAGGTATTGAGGCTAATCCAACCAAAATATAGTCTTTGATTGATATGGAAGCCCCCAAAACTGTTTGGGATGTGCAATGCTTAACAGGGAGAGTAGCTGTCACATCCTCCCAGCCGGTACTCTAACTGGCATACCCGAGAGTGTGATCCACAGCCCCGAAGATCATGTAATGAGGAAATCATCCTCCCACATATACAATAACATAATCATAAACAGGAAATAATCAAGGTTTAAAATATTATAAACAAAAGATTAAAGTCAAGAAATGAATAATCAATATAATCAGAGTGCAAAAATGATACCAGATGTAATCACATCAAAAGAAGTAGAGTGAGGCGGAAACTCACTTCACAAAATACAGAGGAACGCAGAATGCAAGTCTAAAAGAAATAATATCTAAAACAAGGAACTAGAAGAAATATCTAACATCAGGGTTTTCTATTCTATAAATAACGTCTTCAAAATAGTGGACTTCATCAATCCATTTGAGACGTTCCACATAAACGTTGTCTTTAATTGTAGTACGCAGCTTGATCAACTGAGGGATCATCAGAGTAATCTTGATGGTTGCCAACACCTTGAGTGTAGTATGCTTCATCGGCTTGCGCTTCATCATACTATTCACCATAGAAATCAATACCTGTAGAATAGTCTAACAAAAACAATGTACAAAAGGAATGAGTTTCGAAGAAACTCAGTAAAGTAGTTAATCCATAACAATATAAATAACATGGAAGCAAACCATAACAAGATGCAATGCAATATGAAATAAGTAATGTATGTATGCATCTAAACTCTATGTTTGCTGGTCTCTATGGTAGACATGCTTTAAGTCATAGCACCGTACTTCCATGGGTAGGTCAATCACACAACGCCTTTTGGTAGTGGGTCCGGCATCCCTCAGGACAAACCATGGCAGGGGGTTAAGTCAACACACTCTCTCACAACCATTTGGCATAAGTACCGGCGCATGTTAGGGAAAAGCCTAGCCCAATGCAAGTCATCTACTCAGTCACATCAACTCAGGTCTAGATACTTCCATTCCTCGCCCCTGGCGATCCTTTCCGGTATCCTTTCCACTAGAGTCCTAATAGTCCCTGACTACGGACTCATCAACCCTATTGGTTATCCACATACGGTAAACAGAAAGCTCTCACGTCCTCTCACGGGTTGGTTACAGGTCTTAAGCGCCCATGAGCCCAAGTCTAGCCATATGCAACCCTCCAATAAATGGCCTCTTTCGAGTATCCACCATGTGATCCATGTCCTCTCACGGATTGGTTACCGGTCTTGAGCTCCCACGAATCCCCATTGCTACCACGGGTTTGGTCTCAATACCCTTCCGAATCGGGTCTGATTAACAGGGGTATAACCTAACCAAACACTGCTAGACAGCCCTAGGTATGACAACCAATGATTCGGGAAAGTGTCGATGGGCAACCCCGGAAACATCCCATACTATTTCCGATAATGTCCAAGGACAAAAGTGTCAAAAGAACACCTCTCAATCCCAAACCAAACTTAATCAAACACATTCTCAGATCAGTCATGACATATGTGAGATCCCACATAACCCTAACCTTGCTGTTGTACCAAATGCATACATACCATATGCATTGTTCGATTTATTCTCTACTGTACGAATTGCCTAGTTTCGTTTGGTAGAATTTTATCCCAAAGCTGATCTATTCTCTCCACGATTTCTTCTTATGTCTTACATTCCCTTTGATAGGAGGATGATCTTAAATCATTCCCATGATTGATCCTTCTATCGCTTCTATTCTAGAGTGGATCTCCATACACTCTATAACCTTGTGAATTCTCCACATGATGATTTCGAAGGGAAATCAAGTGTGATCTTCATGATTTGTTATTCTTTCTAATTGTTTCAAGACTTCAAGCTTTTCATCTCCTATTCTTCAATCAAAGATTTGTAATATCTCTTGTGTTGTATTGATCTACTCTTGCTATGATTATTCTTTGAGATTGAGATTATGAAGAGGATGCTGCATCCTTGCAACATATTGATCCTTGCAACCATCTCTTCTACAATCTCCATTCATTCTTAAGGTTTTATGATCTTCATATTCATCTTCGCCATGATCCTTGTGAAATCTTCATGATGCCATGATCATACTTTCGATTTGATTTCAAAGCATGTCAGATATATTCCTTGTTTTCTTACATAAGACTTATTGTTACTCCGTGGACTTTGAGAGAAGGAAGCCAAGATAATAGGAAAGTACCCCTGTCTTTCGGAATCCAGGAACCCTCCCAATTTCGAGGACAAAATTATTTTAAGGGGGGGAGAATCTGAAATCCAGCCCAAACCTAGCCAGGACACCCTATCTATTTTGGGTGAAGGAAGGTTAGTTTAATGTTACATCTTGAAGTTGGACCTTGATTTCAGTGTTTTGTCTCCTTCTTCTCTCTTTTCTTCTTCTTACTGTTCTATCTTGATGTTTTGATTGTGGAGAAGGTGTTACACTACTATAACTACCTATTCTCTAATCTCCTTATGTCTTAGAGTGAACCCCCCAATCACTTTATTCATTCCTTGAAACCACATGGTGAATCTCCTCAATTCTTCACTGATTTTGGTTGAGTTTTGGACAGCATGATCATTCTACTGTAGCTTCTTTTCTAATTAATTGTTAACATGTTTGATCTTAGCCTTTACTACTGTTCTAATGTATTTCATCTCTTTGAATCAATCCCCCTTTCTTTCTAGCCATTTTAGCCTTCTATGTTGACCATTGATATAAGCATTCTAGTAAGTTTCTATTTTTGATTCCTCTCATTCTAGGATTAGTATTCTTTTGATTTTCTATTTAGTTATTCTTGCCTCTGATATGTTCTTGATATTCCATTAGAGAGAAGCCTTGTTCTCTCTAATTCTTCCCTTGAATCCATGGTGAGTTTGCTATGAGAACCATGTTGTTTCCAATTTAGAAACTCATGTTCCCAATTTATAAAGTACTGATTTTTGGACCATGGATGATGTCAAATTCATGCTAGATAGTCTTAGTATGTTTGTGTGAAGTTCCCTTTTGAATTTCGGATCAATCGAACTTCAAATGAAGAAGTTATGACCAAAACAGTGCAATCTGTACCTGCTGTCTCCATTGGTCGACTGATTGGTCGACTGGGCCAGTAGACCAATCCAATCGACCAATGAGATCTATTTTCCAGATTTAGGTCTTTGTTGCTCTATTTAAGTCCAATCTCGGGATTAGTTCGTCTCCTCTGCCTCCTAAGCCTCTGGAACGAGTTAGAACTCCATTCTAATCAATTTCCTTGCATCCTTGGTTGATCCCTCGCAAGAACTCAAGTAATCTTCTTCCTCTTGCATCAAAGGTATGTCTACACTCTCTTCTTCTTCTCCATCTCTGTTTTTCTTTCCTTTTTGGGCTGACATAGTAGAGAAGATGCTGCATTCTCTGTTGCAAACATCTCTATACTCATCCCTCATGATCTTCCTAAGGATTAATGGCTAATGCGATGATATTAACCATGATCATTGCAAGCTTTTGAAGGAATCATGATCTAAATCATGATCTTGTCTTTGTTCATCTTTTGATTCAAATTCTGATCTTCTTAGATCTATTTTACTGATCATATTAGTAGTCAATCGCTGTGTTTTCCTTGCATGATCCATGATCTATCAATCTCTAGTTGTTTCTCCTCTATCATACCATGCTTTCTTCGAAAGCCATGACTGATACATTTATGGTAAGTTTTGTTTCCTTATTTAGATTCATGTTCTTCAGTCTTAAATCTATTTTTCTTGAAGATCTATGCATGCTTTTCATGATTTCTTTATCACAATCAATGATCCATCATCATATCGTTCTTGTCCATGATTGTTACTATGAATTCTTCAAGAACCATGATTGATCTAATTATGGTAACTTTTGTTTCCTAATTTGTAACTTGAAGACTTGATTTGATTAGTGTTTTGAAGTCCTCTATATACTAGGATACTGTCATAGTAGTTTCCCCCTTGTTTGGTACCCTTTTGAACCACCAAATTCGGTTCTTTATTCTTAAAACTCTGATTTTGTAGGCCACTGTCTCTGTTGGTCGACTGATTGGTCGACTGAGACAGTAGACCAATCCAATCGACCAATGAGTATAGCAACTCCAGATTTGATCTGTTTTGGATGTTTTGATATCTTTTCTTTTAGGGATCTTTCCTAATATGTTGTATACACTTGTTTAGGACCTTCTTCTCAAGTTTGTCAAGATCATACTTGAATTCTTAAGATTCCTTTGCAAGTTATAAAAGGTAAGGATGGTTACTTCTATAATAGCATAGATTGTGTGATTTTAGTTTCTATATTAGAATCTTTCGGATTTGTTACCATAATTAGATTCTTTTATGAATATATTACTGCTGTATTTACTTCAATTACAGTACCATTATTTACTTGCTTTCTTTAGTTTATGAAAGTCTTTATTTGTCAACTGTATATGAGATGAATCTTATTATGGTATATTTTCTATATACTGTAAATGTGTATGATATGATTGATTTGTGATTGTGATTGATTAAGTATGGTTCGGGAAGGAGAGGTGTCCTTTTGACACTTCTGTCCTTGGACAACTACGGGAACATTATGGGATGTTTCTGGAGATGCCCTCTGGACACCTTCCTAAACTGTTGGATTACATATTTAGGATCGTCTAGTAGTGTTTGGCTAGGATGTCCCGTTATGTCAGACCCTAATCGGAGGGGTATTGAGACCGAACGACTCGTGGTAGCAATGGGGATTTGTGGGCGCTCAAGACCGGTAACCAACCCGTGAGAGGACAGGAATCACATTGTGGGGGCCATTTATTGGTAGGGTTGCATATGGATAGACTTGGGCTCACGAGCGCTCAAGACCGGTAACCAACCCATGAGAGGACGTGAGAGCTTCCCGTTTACCATATGTGGATAACCAATAGGGTTGATGAGTCCGTAGTCAGGGACTATGAGGACTCTAGTGTGAAGGATACCGGAAAGGATCGCCAGGGGCGAGGAATGGACGTGTCTGGATCTGACTTGATGTAACTAGGTAGAAGACTTGCATTTGGCTAGGCTTTACCCTGACATGTGCCAATACTTAGACCAATGGTGATGTGAGAGAGTGGTGACTTAACCCCCAGCCATGGAATGTCCCGAGGGATGCCGGACCCACTACCAAAAGGCGTTGTGTGATTGACCTACCCAAAGAAGTATGGTACTATGACTTAAGGCATGTCTGCCAATAGAGACCAGCATATATAGAGTTTGCATTTATGTTTAATTTGTAATCCTGTCATTTATGTTATTATGGATTTAATTGCCTTACTGGGTTTCTTTCGAAACTCACTCCTTTTGTACCATATCTGTTGTTAGACTTCTCTGCAGGTTTGGAATACGATGACGGTCCATATAAGGAAGGGCAAGGTGAAGAAGATGAAGACTGAAGATGAAGAAGAGCAGACTGAAGATGTGGATTAGATTTCTCTTGTTTCTTCTAGACTTATCTTTTACTTTACTTGTATTAGCTTAGAGGTTTACTTAGATTTCGATCTACCTTCCGCATATGTTTGTGGAGTATATTTCCGCTATACTCTACAGTTGTCTTTTGATTTGGTATCATGTTTTCGCACTCTGATATTCTTAGTGATTCTTTTGAGATCCTTTCTTGACTTTTATTATAAATTACTTGAACATTATGATTTGTTCTTGCTTTTGATTATGTTATTGTGCGAAATGGATATGATCGTTCCTAAACTTGATCTTTAGGGCTGTGGATCACACTCTCGGGTATGCCAGTTAGGGTACCGGCTGGGAGGATGTGACAACATACACAACCAGTAGTTCATCATATAAAAGAGAATGTAAAAGTAAAATCAGATTAAGCAGTAATAAGTAATTCATATAACATGAATAATGAAAAAGATGACATAAACAAGTGCTACTGTTCTCACAGTAGGAGATCAGAATTAAAGTACAACAACAGTAGGTAATCTCATAGTTTCACAAAGTAGGAATCAGAGAACAAGTAATCTGTGTAGTTAAGGAAATAACTGTCCTTACCTTCTAATTTGTAAAGGAACATAGAGAATCAAGTAAGACCTTGACTAAACCTGAGAAAAGAGTCTTAAACAAGTGTATACTATGAGTTAGGAAAGATACATAGAAGAAAAGATTATAATTCAATCAAAACAGACCAAGAATGGGGTTGCTGTACCCATTAGTCGACTGATTGGGCTACTGCCCCAGTCGACCAATGAGTCGACCAACAGAGACAGTAGCCTTCAAAAATCAGAATTTTTAGAATATGAATCTGAATTTGGTGGTTCAAAAGGGTACAAAATAAGGGGGAAACTTTAATGGAAACATCTAAGTCTATAGAGGACACCAAACCATTAATCAAATCAAGTTTCCAGGTCACAACTCAGGAACCAGAAAGTTAACCTAATTAGGTTAAACATTAATCATGAAGGAAAATATAATATGATCAAGGGTAAGGAATTAAAATTAATAGGTTATAATTCTAGTAAAGAAAATAAAGTGAGAGTCTTCTAACATGATCAAAATAGGGGTTCTTGATTTTACCCAAGAAATTAGGGTTTCACCCTTTTTGGTTCCCATAAAAAAGGTTGAGATCGCAGGAGGGAGGGAATTAATGATAGGCCAATTACAACAAGAAGAATTAAAGAATATGAATTTAGATCAACCTCCTCATTACCCATGAGGTTTCCCTCACATGGGGGATTACCAAAAAGGTTCTCATGATGACCACACAAGGTTAGGGTTTCAAAAGTTATGGTTTCCAGGATTCAATTGGCAGGGGTTGAGATCATGATGATGATCATGGATCTCAAGGAACATGATGAGATCATGGAATAGATGGTTGCAAGAATGCAACATCATCTTCCTAATCTCAATCAAGAACAAATTCAAGAAAAGAAAATCAGAGATAGAGAGGAAAGAGATCATACACATACCTTTGATGCAGGAGGATGAAGATTGCTTGAGTTCTTGCGAGATATCAACCAAGGATGCAAGGGAAGGGATTAAAATAGGGTTCTAACTCGTTCCAGAGGCTTAGGAGGCTGATGAGGCGGAGTATTCCTGAGATTAGACTTAAATAGAGTAGCCACGATTCAAATTTCAAAAACAGAATCAATTGGTCGATTGATTGGTCGACTGGTCCAGTCGACCAATGAGTCGACCAATCGAACCAACAACTTCAAAACAGGGAATTGAAGGCTCGAGATCAAGTCCAAACATCAAGGGGTTTTGCACACACCTAAAGTGACATACCTAGTAGGTAGAAATGCCTTGGAACCAATACGAGAGAGCACTCCAAGCCCATCAACTAATCCAATCTTCATCGGGGTGCGGTTTCCATAGAAGGGACAACGACATCCACACTCAAGGATTCCACTCCAGCCATCAAGTCTTCAACTGAAATGGCCCAAAGTTGACTTCTTGTCTTACTTCGGGTTGTTGGACCTACAAACAACAGGGTTTTCGGGTCAGGGTTAGGGCTAGGTTTCACAGTCGCTGCTTTAAACCGTTTCATCTCACAGTCAGGAGAAAAGTGCCTACCTTTTTTCAAAGCACTCAAAGATTTGAGGGGCAGTAAGGAGGCAAAGTGGACTGAGGAATGTCAGAAAGCTTTCGAAGAACTGAAGGAGTCATTGGGAAGACCACCGCTATTGTCTCGACCCGAGAAGGGAGAAATCTTATAGCTATATTTAGCAGCATCCCCTTCGGCAATCAGCGCAATACTCGTTCGGGAAAAAGACAAGAAGTAGTGGCCAATTTATTATGTCAGCCACGTACTACTTGATGCTGAGACACGGTATTCTCAGATCGAGAAGCAGGCTCTAGCTCTTATGATAGCAGCTAGAAAACTACGACCATATTTTCAGGCTCATTCAATCGAGGTATTTACTACTTTTCCCCTTAGTAAAGTTCTTCGTAAACCTGATTTGTCTGGAAGAATGGTGGCTTGGTCGGTTGAACTCAGTGAGTTCCAAGTAAGCTTTAAGCCTTGAACGGAAATCAAAGCTCAAGCACTAGCTGACTTTGTAGTAGAGACTACTGCACCAATGGAAGAAATTGCCGAACCCACTATCCTGACCATTTGGGAGGTATATGTAGATGGTTCAAGTAACAAGCAGGGAGCATTGAGGTTTGCATTCGAAGCAAGTAATAATGAGGCAGAGTACAAAGCCTTAATAACTGGGCTTAGACTGTCAAAAGCATTGGCGATAGCAGACGTTACTATTTATAGTGACTCACAGCTTATTGTCAACCAAGTACAAGGGGAGTATGGCGTCAAAGAACCTCGGTTACAAAAATATCAAGAGATTGTGCAAACATTGCAGAAAGAGTTTAGGAATCTAAAAGTATGTTAGATTCCAAGAAAAGAAAATACAATGGCAGATGAGCTATCCCGATTAGCCAATGCCAAAGAAAAAAAATTTAGACCCTTCGGTCTACATAGAAGAGATAACATTTCCAAGTTATCACGAGAAGGAAATTTCCTATATTGAAGCGGAGCGTTGCTGGATGGATCCAATAGTAGAATATCTGAGAGATGATAAACTACCAGAAGATTCGAAAGAGGCAAGATTAATCAAAGTGCGATCAACACGATTCATTATGCAGAATGGAAGGCTATACAGAAGGTCTTATTCTGGAACCCTTTTGAGATGTTTGGGTCCCGAAGGAGAAGAATTAGCTCTAGCAGAGGTGCATGAAGGAATTTGTAGTGCTCACATGGGCGGTTGGGCCCTGGCACACAAAATTTTGAGGTTTGGGTTGTATTGGCCTAAACTCCAGCAGGCTGCTATGGAATATGTTCATCGGTGTAGCAATTGTCAATCCATGCTACAGTATCTAAACGCCCAGCTGAAACGATGACTTCGATTCTAGATCCCATCCCTTTTGCGATGTGGGGAATCGATATCATGGGCAAATTCACCAAGGCATCAAGCTGAAGAGAGTATCTTATAGTAGCAATCGACTACTTCACCAAATGGGTTGAGGCTAGTGCGCTGGCAACCATCACTGAAAGAAAGGTGGAGAAGTTCGTGCTCGAGTCAATTATATATCGATTTGGAATGCCAAAAATAATCGTGACAAATCATGGCACTCAATTCGACTGTCCACAATTCGAGCAATTTTGCGAAACTTATTTGATCGAGCATCGTATGTCATCAGTGGCATACCCCCAAAGCAAAGGTCAAGTAGAGGTTACAAATCGGACGTTACTTGAGGGAATAAAGAGAAGACTCGAAGCTGACAAAGCCTTGTGGGCCGAAGAATTACAGAATGTACTATGGGCCTACCGAACTACGGTTCGAACACCCATAGGAGAAACTCCATTTAAATTGGCTTACGGATTTGAAGCATTGGCACCTGTGGAAGTAATGGCTGGAACACTACGGGAAAGAGAGTTCGAAGAAAAAGCGAACAAACAAGGACTGCTAGATAGCCTTGATTTGTTGGATGAAGTTCGTGCAAAAGCTATAGCACGAACTCAACATTATCAACGAAGGATAGCGTCACATTATAATACCCGAGAGAAGAATCGTCGGTACATAGCAGGAGATTTGGTATTGAGAAATACCTTATCTTCAGATCCACGCCATCAAAGGAAATTGGACCTTTTATGGGAAGGACCATATATGGTTATTAAACCGGTCGATTCGAGAGCTTATAAGCTAAAGAACATGACAACCCAAAAAGAGTTGGATTGTTCGTGGAATGCCAGGCATCTGAAGAAATATTATCCCTGAAGACTATCATTTTCGTTCATGATGTAACAAATTTCAACTCAATCAATACAATTATCAGTTTTCAACATACTGTCTTTTGATTGGGGGGCATCACACAACACTTAAGAACATGATCTAGCGACAAAATCAAAAGGCATCGGTTTAAAACCCGAGTGAGTTCCTTCTCAGACTTATTGATTTTTTCTGGAAATTCTTAAGTAAAGGCGTCGGTTTAAAACCCGAGTGAGTTCCTTCTCAGACTTATTGAATTTTTTTCGGAAATTCTTAAGTAAAGGCATCAGTTTAAAACCCGAGTGAGTTCCTTCTCAGACTTATTGAATTTTTCTGGAAATTCTTAAGTAAAGGCATCGGTTTAAAACCCGAGTGAGTTCCTTCTCAGACTTATTCAATTTCTCCGGAAATTCTTAAGTAAAGGCATCGGTTTAAAACCCAAGTGAGTTCCTTCTCAGATTTATTGAATTTCTTCGGAAAACTCTAAGTAAAGGCATTGTTTTGAACAACTAAGACCTATTGCAACAATGACTCAAGTGACTAACAAAGTTCAAAGATGAAGTTAATTTTTTATTTCTTTAAACGACAAGAAGGGGCCAACCTTTACATCAAACATACATATGAGACAACAAGTGTTGGGGTACAATCTTCGCTCAGTCAAAAAAGAAACTCATCATCAGTGATCATTAAGATGTTAAACAAGATCAAAGCAGCTTTGTCAGAAATAATATAGAGTCAAGAAGCAGCACAGATTCAAACAGAAGAAGAAGAACAAAGTCGGGAAAATTTATGTTCTCAAAATCCTTTGCAATTCCATACTCTTTATCCAGCTTGGCTGGGAGAAGTTTGATCTTTGATCAAAACCAACATTCAAGGCAAGCTCTTCATAACTGAATCCTTTAAGAGGAGAATCGGGAGGAGAATCGTCAAGATGATGCATGATATCCGGATCTGGAGGTGGAAGGTTTGTTACATCCTTGGTCCAGGCGGGAAGAGGAAGTCCCAGCTTTGCAAACACTTCAGGATGACAATTGGCGTGGTGGGGGAGTCGTGTTGAAATAAGGATTTCTCCTTAATATCGATTCCCATACTTCATTTTTGCCATCCCGGTATGCCTGCAAGTTATAAGCGTTCACCATGTCAACAAAAGGCTTACTGTGCAAATGCTTGAAGATGCAAGCCCTGCGAACATCAGTTGGAAAGGACTCGGGCAAAGGGATAACAACTTGCCTTTGGGGTAACACTTCGGACCCTTTCGCCCCTGGCTTTCATACATCCCGCTCTAGCCGACGGATCTTCTCCCTGGCATCATCCAAATCCGAATGAAGACGTTCGATCTCGGAATTCTTCTCTCGTGCAATCTCCCAAGCTCGGTTTCCAAGACTAGCAATCTCAGCGTCTTTGGAGTCTTCTTGAAGCCTGGAAACTTCATCACTCAGTCTACTAAGTCTAAAGGCTATTTCCACTTGGTTGTGGAAGTACCAGTGAGACTCCTGTAATAACTTCATAGTTAGTCAAGAGCAAAAGAAAAATCTTTGGAACAAAAGATAATGAAGAAAAACTTATATCACCAGAGATTTCATAAAATCTCTGTCTGGGATCGTGGAGAGGGCTTTGTTCTCGGCAGGCATTTGAACAGCAATGCACCATTCCAATGCCTTGTCAAAATCTCCTGTCACCAAGTCAGGCCTCTTCAACAACCAAGAAGGATGATATACATCATTAGCAAACCTAGGGCGCTTCCTAGTGGCAAAATCCTCCAGCTCCAAGGAAGGAGTGGAGGAGGATGCCAAACAAGCACTAGAGTTGGAAATAGAAGTGGCACCTATGGGGACCGCGTCTTCCTCGGATGCCCGAAGGGTCTTCATCAGGAAGATCGAACGATATCTTCGGCAGGGGCATCAACAATACAAGCAACGACAGAGGGAGCCACGTCCTCCTTGGAAGACCGAACGATCTCTTTAGGCAGAGGGAGCGTGGGAGAAACATCAGCAGAAACTGTGGAAATCTGATTTGAAGATTCACCAACAGCAGACTCAAGTTTAGAGGATTCACCAGCTGCAATCAACTCAGAGGGAGTAACCTTCGTCGGTACTGGGGCAGTTTTCTTGCAGGAATTTGCTCTAATAAAGTCCAAGTTAATTCTGGGAGGCACTGCGAATACAAAAAAGCAGTGTCAAGACGAGAATCCAACAACATACAGAAAAGAGAAAACCTTAGATATCGGTTGAAAATGAACCACTCAGAACTTTTGTAATAAGTAAACCCCAAGTATGAATACTACGGAGATTACTTAGGGAGAAGAAGAGCTTCGTGACATAGACAAAGCAGAAGACTTACTGGTTTTGGATTCTGATCGAAGATACTGCTGGAGGACAAGAGTACGAATACAGAAAAGGAAGACGAAATGTCGTTTTGCAAATTTATCAGACAAAAATAACTTGCAATAGCAAGAGGTATCCTTAAAGGAGTTTAAATAGCCTCAAAGAGAGATGTGATGGTTGAAAGCCCAAGATAATCGAGGGATAGGATCAAAGGGACGCTTCGAACTCCTAAAAATGCAAGATCAACGGTCAGGGGATAACTGTGCTTCAAATTCGAAACTTGACCGTTGAACTAGGTTTCCACGTGGAACGATATGCACCTAATACGAGGATACTGCCAAAGATCAACCGTCGCAACGACATTAAATAATAGAGTATTTCCAATTCCTTGGGAAAGGCAATTGGTAAACAAATACGAAGGAGACGTTTGGACTTCGTCATAAATGAAGGAGCAGTTAGGAGATAAAGGTTCAGATGGCACAAAAAGCTCAGAGGCCGAACATGTCTCTCCCGAACGCATCTTCATGATATCCCGAACGTTATCTCCCATTAAGGTACAAGTTAATCTACGTGATAACTTATATCATTCACATATTGTTCTTAAGACAATTTATTGGATATGAGATGAGGAATTATTAAGGCAATCATTGGAAGAGTTTGAGAAAAAGAAGACTGATTTCCATTCCATTAAAATTGTGGAGGGCCAACCCTTACATAAGAAAAAAGAAAATAAAGAGATGGTTTCCTATGATTCTTCCTGATTGTCAACCGAAGAGTCTTTATCAAGATCTCTCTTCGAAGCAGGCTGTTGAGGTTCTTCGAGAAGAGGTGGTGAGTCAGCAAGATACTCCTCAATGTTTGGGTCTGTTGGAATAGGATCCTCCTCTTCCAAACCCAGTTAGGGAAAGACAACTTAAGCTTCCTGAAGATTTCCTTGTGGCACACCTCTCAAACGAGAGTCGTGTCGAAGGAAGGATTAGATTCAAGGATCCTTTCCCAGACGTCATTTTTCCCCGCTTGGTAAGCTTGAAGGTTGAAGGAGCCCAACAATTTGGTAAAGGGGACGCTGTTCGGATACTTTCAAATGCAATCCTTTCGAAGATCTGGTCTAATATGTTCGGGCTTGCTAGGAACTGCCATCTTCGACAGGCGTTCATTATCCATGGACTTAAACTTGAGGCTCTCGCCATAGGCAATAGCCTCATTTTTGTACTTCTTGGCCTCACGCTCGGAGCAACAGCACGAGTAATTGATGAGTCAAGTTCCTGCTTCAAGGAATTCATCTCCTCATTGTGCTTCTCCTTCAACTCTTCGGCTACTTTCTTCAGCCGGTCCACCTTAGAATTGGACTTTGCCAAATTCTCTTCACAGGTCTACAACAAGGAGCCATTGCGACCAACTCGGCTCAATGCCTCCATGTGTTGATAAAAGCTCAACACAAAGATACCCGGAAGGGCGGGAAGATAATTAGAAAATCTCATGAGAGATTACAAAGCAATTGGCGGAAGATCAAGAAAAATAATACCTTGTGGAATGACGAACTAGAAAGTCATCCTCCAGGGCCTCAAAGGCCTGACAATTGGCAGGCAAAAGACTTAGAGAGCTCCATTCGGCAGCCTTCTCAGGATCCTGTGTTGCCCGATCTGTCTGTGTCAGCGTCCATTGAGGCATGAAGATCTCCTGAGAGTCTTTACTCTTTTTGGGTTTCTTCGAGGCGGAAGCATCAGCTGAGTCGTGCTTCCTTTTAGTTCGAATGGGAGAGGGGAGGTCTACCTCTTCCATTGGTTTTTCCCCTCTCCCCGAAGCCTCAACCCCCGGCTTCAGGTTCCTAATACCCTATTAAGAAGGGTCTCGGAAGTGGTGGTGCGAAGCTACCTATTCTAGCCTCAACCGCTTGCGCCATCCTCTATGATTGGAAGGGAAAGTTCCTTTGGTAAGAATGCTACCTGTCCAGTCAAGCTCCACTTTATTGCGCTTAGAAAGCACAACCCAACCAGGAGGATGGCAAATAGAAAAAACATGAAAATGTACAAAAAGAGGAAGAGAAGGTGTGATGCTGTGAAATCCAGCCCAAAACCTAAATTAGACAACCTATTTGTTTTGGATGAAGAAGAAGTTGTTTGATGTTGGACCTTGAGTATGGTGTGGATATGTTTAGAAGGTCCTAGGAAGTCAAGTCGGACCTCTCCCTTAGTGTAGATTCGAAAACCCATAGAAAATTTATGATGGAATTCCCTACTTGAAGAGCTTGGTTGATTTAGAAAAGAGAATGCACCTTGATGAAGAGAAGATTGATTGATGACCTTAGAGCATGGTTAGATATGATTTAAAGCCATTTTCCTATGCTAGGTAAGTTATAGTTGTTGTGTTTAAAACTTCGTTTGATTCCGATAAGAGAAAGGCCCTCAAATCCCTGTTTTAGGCTATGCTATCAGCCTGGGTCGACTGGCTGGGTCGACTAGGCCATGCTACCTACCCACTCGACCCAAGCAAACAGAATTCGAGCAGAATCTTCTATTTTGGTCCTTATTGCTATATATACCTCATAACTTCGTGTTTTTAGTATCCCTAGCCTCCAAAACACCTAGAGAACGAAGGAAACTCATCTCGAAGCCTCCTTTGGTGTGGAAGAAGATCTACATTCAACTCTCAAGCTTTCTCTCTCTTGTTCTTCAATCAAAGGTTAGTATTCAATCTATTATGCTATTGATTCATTCTTACTAGGATCATTCTCTTCTCTGATCTGAGATTATGAGGAAGATATTGCATCTCTGCAACTATATCTTCTACAATCTCTTCTCATTCTATATGCTATGATTTCATATTCATTCTCTACATGATTTTCATGATTTCTTCTTAAACTATGATCATGTTCTTATTTCGATTTCTTCTAGCATATTATATGCATCCCTATGATCATTCTTACTCTTGATTTACTGTGTTCATATACTAGAATGAGGTCTCATCATCTCTAGTTCATCTCTTTCATTCATAGCTTGTTTTCAATGAAAACCATGTTGTTTTCCAAATTAGAAAGTCTTGTTTTCCAAAATAGAAATTATGATTCTAAATTAGTAAGTAATGGTTTTAATGGTGGTTTGATGTCTAAATTATGCTTTTTAGTCTTAGACTACTGTGTTAGACAATCTCTCAAAGTTTCGTCGCATTCCGGTTTGTGTAGCATAGGTTTCGGATCAAGATTCTCTTTTTATTTTCGGATTTGCTCTTGGGCAAATTGCCAGGTCGATTGGAGCACTCAACCCAGCCAATCAACCCACAGTGACAGCATCTCTATTTTTGGTCCGTTTCGACTCCAATCTTTTGGAATCACTTCTTATGACCTATACATGTTTTGTCAAGCTTGTTTAGGTGATTTTGGATCTGTCTTTGATCTCTTATTTGAAGACTATAAGTTCGGATTACGAGGTGAGTATTCCAACTCACAATATGCCTATTTACATGTCTTTATGTATTATGACATGAATGCATGATTTAGCTATTGTTATGTTAGTTTCCATTATGATATGAATGCTGTAAGTACATTAGGATCTTATTTCCTTATTTACTTTATGTACTTGATCATGAATGAATACTTATTCATGTATTTTTCTTATTCATTCAATCTTGTCTTATTATACTCTTCTATTTGATGAGATATCTGTCGTGGATGATATGACTGAATTATGATTGTGATCGTGTAGGTATGATTTGGGATTGGGGAATGTCCTTTTGACATTTCTGTCCTTGGACATCATTGGGGATAGTATGGGATATTTCCAATGTTGCCCTTTGACACTTTCCCGGATTATTGGTTGTCATACCTAGGACTTTTCTAGCAGTGTTTGGCTAGGATATTCCCTGTTTTATCAGACCTGATTCGGAAGGGTATTTAGCAATGGGGATTCATGGGCGCTCAAGACCGGTAACCAACCCGTGAGGGGACATTAATCACATTGTGGGGGCCATTTATGGGTAGGGTTGCATATGGATAGACTTGGGCTCATGGGCGTTCAAGACCGGTAACCAACCCGTGAGAAGACATGAGAGCTTCCCGTTTACTATATGTGGATGACCTATAGGGTTGATGAGTCCGTAGTCCGAGTTGGTTGTAGCCATAGGATACGCTGACTCTAGTGTGAAGGATACTGGAAAGGATCGCCAGGGGTGAGGAATGGACGTATCTGGATCTGAGTTGATATGACTAAGTAGAAGACTTGCATTGGGCTGGGCTTTACCTTGACATGCGCCAATACTTAGACCAAACAGTTATGTGAGAGAGCGGTGACTTAACCCCCAGCCATGGATTGTCCAAGATGGATGAAGGACCCTTTGCCAACCGATGATGTGTGATTGAGACCTTCCGAAAGAAGTATGGTGCTATGACTTAAAGCATGTCTGCCAATAGAGACCAGCATACATATATAGAGTTAGAAGCATATTTGCATATATTGTTTCATATCATTGCATATATGTTTGCTTGTGAATACATGTAAAGATGCTTATTGTGTTTGGTTTACTAGCTAAGTTATTTTGAGCATACCCTTTGAGGGACTTGTTTTTAGATGACATTGCAGGTATGAAAGAGAACCCGTACACCAACACGGAGAAGCTTTCTGTACATGGTACAGCTCCGAATGTCCTTGGACAAGGTAATGAACAGCGAGGCAACCAACACTCGGATTTGGGCTGCATTGATGGCTCCCATTGACGGCAAGTGGCATTGTCTTATTTGCCGATGGGATTGTGCGCTAGATGCTGATCTGAAGCTTCAAGAGCATGACCCTAAAGTGAAGAGGATGAAAACTGAAGAAGAAGAAGAGTCGACTAAAGATGTGGATTAGATTCTCTTGTTTCTTCTAGACTTTTATTTTACTTGTATTAGCTTAGAGCTTGCTTTAGATTTCGATCTGCCTTCCGCATATGTTGTGGGGTATATTTCCGCTATACTCTACAGTTGTCTTTTGATTTGGTATCTTGTTATTCCGCACTCTGATATTCTTTAGTGATCCTTCTGTGATCCTTTCTTGACTTTTATTAGTAAAATACTTGAATACAATGATTTGTTCTTGCTTTTGATTATGTTATTGTGCTAAATGGATATGATCGTTCCTAAACATGATCTTTTGGGCTGTGGATCACTACCCGGGTAACCCAGATAGGGTATAGGCTGGGTGTATTTGGACGGGATGTGACAGATGCCAAGTTCAAAGCATAAACCCAAAAAGCAGACGATGAGATGCCAGCTATTGGGAAGAAACATTCCGGGACAAATGTCCCAATGATTCAGAATGGCTACAAACAAAGGATTGAAGAAGGGAAAGCAAACCCCGCTTTCCAGAGTATCTATATATAGGGAAAATTCGCCTGAAAGTGTCGAGTCAACTCTCTCATCAGAATGGGGAGCCCTAAGATGGTACGAAGAAGGAAAGTCAAAATCCTGGATGGCTAAAGGGAGATTTTCCCCGTTATAGGAAGAAGCAACAGAATCAGGTCCACCGGTGGATTTGGTAGGTTGTCTTGACTTCCCAGAGAACTCGGCAGTCACCTTAGGAGTCATGGATGGTCCAGACTCAAGAAGGGCAGAAGAAGTCTCAGCTTTTTCTTCTACTCTTCTCTGTTGGCTAACTTCTGCGAAGTCACGCCAGAGAGCAGTTAGGGTTTTCTTGTCACTATCCGACTGTTCAGAGGGAACATAAACAAAGCCCTCATCACCACTATTGCCTTTACAAGCGCTAGGCACAGGGGAAGTTTCAGAAGAAACCCTACTATCCTCCATTACTGAAAGGTCTGATTGTGGTTTCTAGAGAAAAAAAAAAACAACCTGGAGACGAAAGTAAACTTTGCGAAGGAGTTAGCAAACTTATTGAATCACTGAGGCAGAAAGCTGGAGACAAGAGAATCATGAAACCGCGAAGAAGATGATGAGGCTTCAAAATTCCAAACAAGGAGAATGTAGATAATGAACCGCTTTTAAGCACCTGCACGAGTGTTCAAGGACGTGTACTACCGAGATGAATTCGGCATCAACGATTGAGATTTGTAGACGGTTCGAAAGTTTGAACTCACAAATCCAAAACAGGCGTTCAAAAACCGTCGTTTTGATTGTGTGAGCAACGATAGTTTTGGCTGCAAAGGACGCGTGGCGTCACCCTCACAATGCTCTAGGAAAAAGCGACACAACCACATTAAATACGATATGACATTCAATGGGTTAAGGATTGTCAAAACTATTGTTCGACGAAGAACCCAGTTAAAAACCAAGCCCTCAGGATTGACCGAATGCTTGGTCTGTGGGGCTCGTGATATGGAGAAAATATGATTGAAATGGGTTCATTCTTGGTTCGACCCTCGACTCCGTTCGGGACGAAAGGAATCGACTCGCTTCCGAGCGAGCCAGGTTCAGAAGATAGCTTTCTAAGGAAGAAAACTAACTCAGCCACCAGCATGCCCTAATCCGATACTTTCAGAATAGGTTAATCAACCTGATGACGGCTAGCTGAATTTGGCGGCTGTCAACCATCAGATAACAGTCGAGTTATCCTAGGAGTCATCTACTAGTCCAAACTAGTAGACGTCTATCACTCAACGGATCTATTAGTTAAGATCCAACGACTATCCGAAGAAGGCTCAAATACATCCAACAAAGGAGATTCGAAGATATACTCTATATAAGACATCACCTATTCACAAGGTGAGGACGGATGAAAACACTCAGATGTTTACTATCTGAATCGTATTCTTGTTATTCATTCCTTAGCTCTGTGTTCTAGCAGAGCCGTTTGTGATTAAGTTCATCAACTGACTTAGCCTTCGGAGGTGGACTCCCGACCCCAGCGGTCGGGCCACATCTGACGCTTTATTTTGCAGGTCACTCTCAGGAGATCTAAGGGCTGAGCAGATTTTGGACGCATCACTTTCTATTCTCTTTCGCTTGTTCTAGGTTTTCCCTAGTTCTTTGATTAATTTGTGGGTTCTAATTCTAGATTGAAGTTGTGTAATTTTTTTTATGCAAGTGTATTTCCTTTATTTTTATCAATGCAATTTAAAGTTCAAGTTTCAAGTTCGAAGATTCGCTTTCTCTCTGGGTCTAGCAATTGCAGATCTAGATTATTCTAGATCTGGTTGTTAGGGTTGGTTGAGATTCGAATCATTTATTCAAGTTTGGTTTGGAAGATGCAAATAAATAACATTCTTCAATAATCTTCTCTCCCCCCTCCATTCCCGCTTCTATCTACCCCTCCATATTCTTAATTTATGATTTATTTTTCAGCACTTACTTACTATTCTCCCTTCCCCTGGGTCCTTGATCAAAGATGCCTACAATCGTGTCTCTCTTTGGTTAAGGCTTCCCTTTTCTTTTTATTGCTTTGTTTAGAGCTTTGTTATTTACTTTTTGCAATTTCTTTTTCTCTAATATCCTTCCCCCCGATCGGTGGATTGTAAGCTACGGTAAAGGGTCCACGGTCAAAGTCATTATAATTATACTCCCCTTCCCTCGATCCAGAGCTTACACTCGGATCACTTCCCTTTTATTTTTATTGTTCGCATTTTTTTCCTGTCTTTTATTTATGCGTTGGTTATGTTTGCTTTATTTTTCGTTTTAATTCAATTGCATTAGATGTATGGATTAGGATCATTGGTTTAGTTTAATTAATTAGTTAACAAAATTGAATCATTCCACTCTCGCATTACCATTAAGAAGTTGAATTCTAGGTAGCATATCTCCTTGAGATTGACCCGTTAGCTACACAATATTGTGCGCTTGCGGTGATTTAATTTCACAAACAATAGCCTTCCTCATTGCCAGAGCTTCCAAAGTTAGAATATCGTTGGATGCCATTGCATTTCCAAATCCAAATATCATCTTGCCTAGATGATTCCTAGCAATGCCGCCATAACCTGCACGCCCTTGCTCCTTAAATAATGATCCATCAACATTAATTTTGAGAAAGGGAGGAAGAGGAGCTTTCCTTTTGATGATGCCATAAGCAGTAGGAGTCTCTATGAGTCGAGGCTTAGGAGAGTGGTAAAACTGTAATCCCTTCCAAATCTAGAAACTAAGGTGCTCTGGTTGAGTTTAGATATTTGTGGCAATATGGCTCATGTAGGACTTCCAAATAAGCCATAAGGCAAGTAGAGAGTTGATGAACTTACCTGCATCCGCACTACTCTGTGCTAGAAAGATAGACTGTTGGGCCACATTAGTAATGGAGGTAGCTGTAAGTAGAGATGGGAAATGTAGATCTGTCCAGACTTTGCTTGTATATCTGCAGTGTATGAAGATATGATCCGGGGATGTCTCTTGTTGCCTCAGAAAAGACAAGATGTTGGAATATTACATCCTCGCTCTACGAGAAGATCAGCAGTGGGGAGTTTATGATGTAACAATTTCCACAGAAAATGAGTGGCCCTCGGCAGTAATGGTAAAGTCCACAGTAGACGCCATGTAGGTATCGACGGATTTGTGTTGACGCTTTTGTAGATCACATGCCAAGTTGTAAGCTGATTTAACAGTAAAAATTTCCAATTAAGTCCATCGCCGGATGATATGATCCTCCATAGGAAATTGTGGAAGTTGAATCGCTAGAATTTTCTCCACCAGTTCACTCGGTCACCAAATCTTTAATAAATCTCTATTCCGGGAATGAGTACAAGTATTGATCAGTTGGGCAACTTTGTCTGGTCCTTGTCATGCAAATGGGTAGCATCCACGATCACGGGGAGAATTTAGTATCCAATTCACCTTCCGGGGGTTAATGAGTTCTCCATTACCAACTTGCATGAACATACCCTATTTCATCAGATCAAAATCCATCAATGTAGACTTCTAGTCCCAAGAGCCAATATTTTGTGGTTGTGTCACACCCTACCCAGCCGGATCCGGTAATACCCAAATACCCATGGGGGTGATACACTGCAAGATCTAGGTTCAGTGACAAATCCATATAAAACATGATATAGCATAATTAAATGAACAAGAATAAATCAAGTTCAAGTAATAAATTATCAAATCTGAAATAATGATTACAATCGTCCATTACTTAAAATCAAAACTAAACATCAGAGTCCTAGAAGAGAAAGAATATTTAAAGTTGTAGTGGAAAATCATTTAAGGAAGCTCTAAGGAAAGAAACTCCATAAGAGCAGTCCTGGTATGAACATAAAGCGTCATGAGCTTCCACTTCTTCTCTGACAACACCCTCCTGGTAGCCATTCATCAAAGGATCCTTACTGTAGGAGGGGTCCTCATAACCTGTAGAGCAGTCTAAAGAAACAAATAAAATAAAGGAATGAGTTCATAGAACTCAGTGAGGTAACTAACATTCATGTCAATACATTCATCAATAATCCATATCATAATTCATAAAACAATCATGTATTTAATAATATAAACAACAAATGCATGGTGATGATGTGAGGTTCCTAACTCTATAATGTGGTCTCTAAAGTAGATACGCATTAAGTCACACACCAATCTTTTTTGGGCGGTCTCATCACTCTTCCCTCATGGCACTCAAGCACATCTGTTGGGTTCTCCGCGACAATTGGGTCAAGTCACATCAATCCGTGGTTAGGGTATAAGTCACCACTCTCTCACATCACCATTGGTATAAGATCTGGCACGTGTACTACATATGGTCGATCTGGATACTTCCCCTATCGCACCAACCAACTACGTTCAGTATCTTTTCCCACCTAGAGTCAACGTATCCTATGGCACCAACCAACTCAGACTACAATGACCCCTAACCCTATGGTCATCCACATATAATGGACATGATACTCTCTATGTCCTCTCACGGGTCATTTCATCGGTCTTGAGCACCCATGAGCCCTTGTCTATTATATGCAACCCTACCATCTCATGATGACATTGAGCCTACTTGATGCTCACGGGACCCAGCCAACGACATCACGGGTTAATCGGTTTCAATACCCCTACCGGAAGGGTAGATACTCATGAGGTTACCTAGCCAAACACTTCTAGACATGCCCTAAGTATGTCAACAGAAATCAGGGAAAGAGCCAAGGGCACCATAGGAATGCGTCCCATACCGCCTCCTCTGGTATCCTATGGCAGAAATGCCAAAAGGGCATTCCCCATTCCCCAATGTAACCTAGACAATCACATAAGATCATTAGGGCAATGGGCGAACCCACGACCCTAGTAGAAAATACGAGGTAAAGATATTAATATTGTTCTTCCTCTTTTATCTCATACAATATCACACCATATTCATATCAATAACATAGGATTCAACAGCAAAGAGAAATACTCAAGCAATAAATCTTACATTCCATTCGTGCAAAGTCATACAGTTGCATATCATGGTAAATATAAATTTACAACAATTTATGTCAATAAAAGAAATTAAAATAGCAACAATTAATTGTGTATAACATGGTTAGTTATTCCTCACCTTTTACTTTGCTCCTTTCTCCAAAGTCCAAGAATTCACTCCCACAAGTTTGATGACTAAAGATACATAAATGCCTATTCATGCAAGAAATTAATAATCATAAATTAGAGTCAATTTGGGTTTCAAAAGATATCCCAAAATCTTCCAACGAAAATCCAAATCTGAAAACTAGGTTAAAAAAGGTAGTTCCCAACCTCACTAGTGAATGGTCTCTAATCTGCCACCAAATCGAAATCTATAACGAAACAAAACTTTGGGGAAAAATAATTGGCAGCAAAAGGATCCTACGGGTACCTTCAATTTGATCAAATTTGACTCAGCTCAAAAATGCCCAAATTTGGCTCTCATAAATCATCCGTGGGTGACCCAAAGAGTCAAAATGCATCAACCTTAGCATGGGATCTTACCATTACTCCCACAAACTAGGAAGCGACATTAATACAAGAAAAGAAAGCATCCAAGATACCTAACAACCTTCCCTTTCAAGATCTCCACAAAAGAAGATAATAGAAACTTTCACCAACTATGATTAAAGAGGAGGGTTAAAGAAAACTAACATTTCCTAATAATTTTGCGAAGATTCAGATCATAAAAACTTTCGGAAGAATGGGAACAGCTCTTTTTCTTGGTTCCACCTCTTCCCGCAGCCTCCAACTTGTTATAGCCTCCAAAAATGTGTTTACGGATGAGATAAAACATAAATTGGGTATAAAAATCCGAAATTCCATTTTTGCCCCTAAACAGAAAATGGGGTGAGGGGTTGGTTCACCCAAATGGCCAAATTTTCTGACCATGGTTGAACCCCAAAGCGGACTTTGATTTCAGTGATTTTTGGCTCATTGAAAAGGTATTTCGAAGATCTTCAATTTGATACCTTATTCACATCAATCGGTTTTTCCGACATCAATCTATGGTCATTCAAATATTACCCTATTTACATCATCGTTATTAACCTTCTCTCTTTATTTAAACTCTAGGAGAGTTGTTGAGTCATCACGAGGGTCATCCACCAACATTGGGTCTATTTTCATACCTTAGGGCTAGACTTGAATGGTCCACGATTGTCGCCAATTCGAGGCCTGGGTTTTTGGTCTTGAAACCGCGGGTTAAAGGGGTAGAAATCCGGGGGATTTCATAGGTTGTATTTCCAGAAAGGAAGTGTGTTTACAATATTTTTGCACCATAAGACAACCCCACAAAGAAGATGGATTCTAGAGTAACTCCCATGCCTTCCGAGACAGAAGCGCTAGGTTGAAATTGTGAAGGTTCTGGATATTGAGTCTGCCTTCAGTTTTAGAGGTGCATATTGTGCGCCAATCCATTGTATGCACATGTTGTTTATCTCCATTGGACTAGTAGAAAGTTCTCATTGCCCATTCCATGTCCAAAAAAGTAGTCGCCAGCAATTTAAAACAAGACATAACATGTGATGGCATGGCCGCCAATGTAGACTGAATAAGAACCAGCTTACCTTGTGAAGATAGGATCTTTGATTTCCACCCCTATAGTCTTCGAGATACCCGCTCAATTAGGGTTAGACAACATTTTTTCTTCAACTTCCCTGTAAAGAGGGGAATGCCCAAATATATATCCATCTCAGATGTTGTAGTGATATTAAAATGAGTGGATAAAGCTCTCTTCATACTTGCTGAAGTACTTTTACTACAGTGAGCTCTAGTTTTTTGGACATTCAGTTCTTGTCCCAATAAAGAACAATAGTGCTGAATAATTTTGGCAAAATTATGAGCTTCAGAATTGGTAGCTTGGCTGAAAAGAATCAAATCATCTGCAAAGGCAAGATGTGATATCTTTTCTCCTCCCTGAGCTAATGAAATGCCTTTTAATTTCTTCTGTATCACTACATGCTCCATATTAGTAGATTATAATTCAGTACATAGGATAAAGAGGTATGGCAATAAAGGATCCCCCTGCCTAAGACCTCGTGAAGGAGTAATACTGCCTGCAATTGAGTCATTCACCAGGATAGAATAATTTACTGTCTTAACACAGAACATAATCCAATCTATCCATTTAGATGGAAAACCATATGTAAGGAGAGCTTTGTTTAGCAATCCCCATTCCAATCTGTCATATGCTTTTCTCATGTCCAACTTGACTGCCATAAGTCTCGTTTTCCTTTTCTATTGATGATGGATTTTTGCTAGGAGTTCATGGGCAATCAAGATATTGTCCTAAATGTGTTGACCTTTGACAAATCCATTTTGTTGGAAAGAGATCACTTGAGGAATGGTGATTTTGAGGCAATTAACCAGCTTTGCAATGATTTTATAACTTGTGTTACACAAGCTAATTGGCCAATCATGACCCACTTCCTGAGGGGAATCAGTCTTGGGAATAAGATATATACACGTAGAATTGTGAGATAGTGTAAACGTACATGTCTGATGAAATTGATTCACCATGGCCTCCACATTTGCTTTGATATCCTCCCAAGACTGTTGATAAAATATTCTAGGATAACCATCCGGACCTGGAGATTTTAACCCATTTAAACCAAACACATCCTCTTTAATTTCTTTTGATGAAAACGGTTTCACTAAACGTGCTTTTGCATCTTCTGAAATCCGATTAGTGATGGAACTGAAATATTCAGCAGAAGTAACAGGATATGCTGTGAAGAATACACATATCTAAAATACTGTTGAAAAGCGTCCCCTGGATCCGTTAAAGTAAGGCCATAATGTTTAATCTGCTAAATCTTGTTTCTCGCTCGGCGGACCATAGTGCTTTGATGAAAATATCGGGTATTCCTATCCCCTTCAAGTAGCCACTCTGACCGAGACTTTTGTCTCCATTTTTCCATTTGTTGGTGAAGATTCAGTTTGAGTAGCGCCACTCTTCTCTTTTCCTCAGTGTACCAACTGTCCGTTCTATCAGTAAGAGCCACATGTTCATGTGATACAATTCTATTGCGTGTAGCAGAATCTTTCAGCTCTAGCCTTCTCACTGTCTTTTGATTCCATTGTCTTAGCACTAAGGATAGTTGGGATAATTTCTTGGCCAAAGTGTAAGAAGAAGACCCCCCTTAATTGGTATTGTCTAGGATTACTTAAGAATATCATAAAAAGATGCTTCATGAGTCTAGAAAACCTCAAAACCTGAATGGACATACTTGAAAAGGTGTAAGTGAAACGACTTGAACAAATAAGGCTTTATGATCCGAATTGGCAACTGCAATGTGCATGATGCTGGCCTCTGGAAACTATGATAACCAAGTTGTATTGCAAACACCCCTATCAAGAAGTCCCTTAATCCGATGTGAATGATGTTGTTTGTTTGACCAAGTAAATTTATATCCTAAGGAAGGCACTGTTAATAAGCCAAACGTTTGCATGAAAGACTGGAAAGGTGATAAGGCAGATTGTGTAAGAGGTCTACCCCCAACCATGTCATCCACAGATAAGTAAGAATTCTAGTCTCCACCTAATAGCCATGGTTTGTCAATGAAGGAACCCAAATTTTATAGAGCCTGCCACTGATATTTCTGAATTTGGGGAAGAGAACTTAAATACACACATGTCAAGTACCAACTGGTTCCAATTCGCCAACAAGAAGATGAATACACCAAGAAGAATACCACACATCAACTTTAAAATTATCACTCTAACAAAACACAAGGCCCCCAGCACGCCCTTTAGTAGGCACAAATACACACTTAGAAAAACCTAGTTGATTACAAAACCTACTAATACCCACACTCGCATACTTGATTTAAAACAGAAAAACAAAAGAAGGCCTTTTCTTCTTAACTAAAGCAAGAATTTCTTTTTGAATCGAGGTGCGGCCAAGTCCTCGACAATTATGCATAATCCCATTCATTTTCCTTCCGATGACCCTTCCCGGCTGGTCATCATCGCCTCATTACATTTCAAGAAGTTTGGGTCATCCAATTTAATTTTTTTCCTTATCTTTATCATTTGTCCCCTGCACATCCTCACATTTGAAAATAGGACAAAAACTATGTCCATTTTCTATCCGTTGGGGATTGGATTTAGGCACCCAAAGGTTCTCTATATAAGCCCAATTCACCTCATTTGAGAGGGTTGAACTCCACCCTTGATCAACTACTCTCCAAAGTGATCTCAAGCTCTCAAATCACAAAGAAGCAATTGTGCTTTGCCTCTCATCCTCACTCAACTTTGAAGAACAATACGAAGGTACTAAGTAAGCTTGTGGAAGCCAAGCTTGAGGTGATTAAAGGCGTTGGTGGTGCATGCATTTCCATATATTGAACATACAACTCTCATTGCATCACATTCACACAAGAGGTAAAGTGTCACACCTCTTGTAAGGTAACATCTTTCCTTTGTAACTGTTTCAATTCTAGTCTAGGTAGATTAGAATTGGTTTTGGGTGCTCTTGCTCGTTAACAAAGATTGATTGGGTGCTCTTGCCCATAAACAAATATTGTGTGTTACATCCACCCAGCCGGTACCCTATGTGGCATACCCGAGTGTGCGATCCACAGTCCACAAGATCCAATAGTTAGTAAAATAAACCTCCCACATTCACAACAATATAATCAAGAACAAGACTAAATCAATGTTAACAATATTATTCAAATGAATCAAAGTAAAGTAATGAGATAATCATCAGAGTGCGGAAAAGATACCAATAGGTATATAAATCAAAAGTAGAGTGAGGCGGAATCTCACTCCACGAGTACAGCGGAATGTAGTTTGAAAATCAAAGGGAATACAACTGGTTCTAAAGACAAGAAAGAAAGTTATAATCTAACTAAAATAGAGTCTTTTCTAATTTATAAAGGATGTCCTCATAAACATAATCTTCATCGATTACACTCAAACGCTCCCACTCCACAGTAGGGCTAATCCTGGTAACAAGAGAGACCACTCGTGGGATCCTCACAGTAATCTTCGTAATCGCCAACATTTTGCGTATGGTACGCTTCTTCATCTTGCACTTCCTCATATTACGCTTCATAGCCATTAAAACCTTTAGAATAATCTAACAAAAGATGTACAAAAAGGAGTGAGTTTCAAAAGAAGCTCAGCAAGGCAAGTTATTCCATAATAGCATAAATAACATAGTATCACAAACAAAGCATAAAGTGATATGATATGAGACAGACAATGCATGTATGAATCTAACTCTATATATGTTGGTCTCTATATGCAGACATGCTTTAAGTCATAGCACCATACTTCTTTGGGAAGGTCTCAATCACAGATCATTGGTTGGCAAAGGGTCCTTCATCCATCTCGGACAATCCATGGCTAGGGGTTAAGTCACCTCTCTCTCACATCACCGTTTGGTCTAAGTATTGGCGCATGTCAGGGTAAAGCCTAGCCCAATGCATGTCTTCTACTTAGTCATATCAACTCAAATCCAGATACATCCATTCCTCCCCTCTCGGGATCCTTTCCGGTATCCTTCTGTCACATCCTCCCAGCCGATACCCTAATTGGCATACCCGAGAGTGTGATCCACAGCCCCGAAGATGAAGTATCGAGGAAATCATCCTCCCACATATGCAGTAACATAATCACAAACAGAAATAAATCAAGGTTCAAAATAAGAAATGAACAATCAGTATAATTAGAGTGCGGAAAGATACCAGATATCCAATGATATCAAAAAGGAGTGAAGTGAGGCGGAAACCCAGTCTACCAAAATAGCGGAACGTAGTATGAAAATCAAAAGGGATTACAACTGAAACAAATGTACTAAGAAATAAACTAATATCAAGCGTCTTCAAGTTTATAGATAACGTCTTCATAAGTATGGACTTCATCAATCCAATGAATCCGTTCTAACTCTATGCCATTCTCAAAAGTAGTACGCAGCTTGATCCGCCGGGGGATCATCAAAGTAATCTTGATCGTTGCCAGCACTTTGCATGTAATACGCTTCATCAGCTTGTGCTTCGCTGTACTACTCGTCATAATATTTTGTACCTGTAGGATAATCTAACAAAACGAAATATACAACAGGAATGAGTTTCGAAGAAACTGAGTAAGGTAGTTAATCCATAACATCATAGATAACATGTGGCAAAACATAACATGATGCAATGTAGTATGAAACAAGTAATGTATGTATGCATCTAACTCTATGTATGCTGGTCTCTATGGTAGACATGCTTTAAGTCATAGCACCGTACTTCTTTGGGAAAGTCCGCTCACATCCTCAACCATTTAAGATATCTTGGATTCTCTCACAGATCATTTCACCGGTCTTGAGCAGCCGGTTGGTAATGGGTCCTTCATCCCTCAGGACAAACCATGGAAGGGGGTTAAGTCAACACACTCTCTCACAACCATTTGGCATAAGTACTGGTGCATGTCAAGGAAAAGCCTAGCCCAATGCAAGTCATCTACTCAGTTACATCAACTCAGGTCCAGATAATTCCATTCCTTGCCCCGGGCGATTCTTTCCGATATCCTTTCCACTAGAGTCACGGATATTACTCACCGGACTCATCAACCCTATTGGTTATCCACATATGGTAAACGGGAAGCTCTCATGTCCCCTCACGGATCATTTCACCCGTCTTGAGCGCCCATGAGCCCAAGTCTAGCCATATGCAACCCTCCAATAAATGGCCCCCACAATGTGATTCCCGTTCTCTCACGGATCATTTCACCGGTCTTGAGCGCTCGTGAATCCCCATTGCAACCACGGGTCATTCGGTCTCAATACCCTTCTGAATCGGGTCTGATATAACAGGGGTATATCCTAGCCAAACACTGCCCCTAGGTATGACAACCATTGATTCGGGAAAGCGTCGATGGGCAACCCCGGAAACATCCCATACTATTTCTGATAATGTCCAAGGACAGAAGTGTCAAAAGGACACTTCCCAATCCCAAACCAAACTTAAGCAAACACATTCCCAGATCAGTCATGACATACACAACCAGTAGTTCATCATATGAAAGAGAATGTAAAAGCAACATCGGATTAAGCAGTAATAAGTAATTCTTATAACATAAATAATAAAAAAATGAAATAAACAAGTGCTACTGTTCCCACAGTAGGAGATCAGAATTAAATTATAATAACAGTAAGTAATCTCATAGTTCCACAAAGTAGAAACCAGAGAACAAGCAATCTATGTAGTTAAGGAATCAACTGTCCTTACCTTCTAACTTGAATGGAATCTTAAAGAATCAAGTATGATCTTGACTAAACCTGAGAAGACAGTCCTAAACAAGTGCACACAACATGTTAGGAAAGATTCATAAAGGAAAAGATCATAAATCAATCGAAACAGACCAAGATTGAGGTTGTTGTACTCATTGGTCGATTGATTGGTCTGCTGGACCAGTTGACCAATGCAGACAGTGGCCTGCAAGAATCCGAATTTTGAGAATCCAGAACCGAATTCGATGGTTCAAAAGGGTACAATTAAGAGGGGAATTATCATGGTAGTATTCTAGGGTATAGAGGATATCAAATCATGACTCAAAACAAGTTCTCAAGTTACAACCTAGAAATCATGAGGTTAACCTAATTAGGTTGAACATAGTTTAGGAGGGAAAAATAGAAAGATTAAAGATAATGAACTAGGATATGAAAGAATTCAGATCTAGTAAAGAAAACATAATAATTGGGTTAACATGATCAACTAGGGGATTCCTGGGTTTAATCCAAGAGAATTAGGGTTTCACCCTTTTTGCTCCCTGGACAAATAATTGTGAGATCTGAATGAATAAAGACAATCAAAACAGGAAAAATACAGATGATTAAGTTTTAGGTTAACACAAGGCCACCCAAAAAGGATTTCCCTTTCACAAGGTAGGTTACCAAAAGTTCTCCAGACAATCACACAGGTTAGGGTTTCAAAGAATTAGGGTTAGGTTTTCAAGAATTCAATAAGTAGGGTTTAAGAACATGATGATGATCATGAGTCTTAAAGAATATGGTGAGATCAGAGAATTGATGATTACAAGAATGCTTCATCACCTTTCTGATCTCAATGAAAACAGAATAAAAGAAGAAAATCAGAGATAGAAGAGAGAGTGAGTGAGATCATACCTTTGCCATAGAAAGTTGAAGAATTCTTCAAGTCTTTGTAAGAGATCACCAAAGAATGCAAGGGAATGGGTTAGATTAGGGTTCTAACTCGTTCCAGAGGCTTAGGAGGCAGAGGAGGCGGAGTATTCCCGAGACTAGACTTAAATAGAAGAGACAGGATTCAAATTTCAAAAACAGAATCAATTGGTCGATTGATTGGTCGATTGGTCCAATCGACCAATGAGTCGACCAATCAAGACAACAACTTCAAAACAGGGAATTGAAGGCTCAGATCAAGTCCAAACATCAAGGGGTTTTTCACACCTCTAGAGTGACATACCTAGGAGTTAGAAATGCCTTTGAATCAATACAAAGACCACTCCAAGACCATCAACTAATCCAATCTTTATCCGGGTGAAATTTCCACCATTGGGACACTAGCATCAACACTCATGGATACCAATCCAGCCATCAAGTCTTCAACAGAAATGGCCCAAAGATGACTTCTTGCCTTACTTCGGGTCACTGGACCTACAATAAACAGAGTTTCCGGATTAGGGTCAGGGCTGGGTTTCTCACCTTCACACAAGAGTCAGCGTATCCAACTCTCTCAAATACGGACTCATCAACCCTATAGGTCATCTGCATATAGTAAAAGGGAAGCTCTCATGTCCTCTCACGGATTGGTAACCGTTCTTGAACGCCCATGAGCCCAAGTCTATCCATATGCAACTCTACCCATAAATGGCCCCCACAATGTGATTCATGTCCCCTCACGGATATAACTTACCGGTCTTGAGCACCCATGAATCCCCATTGCTACCACAGGTCGTTCGGTCTCAATACCCTTCCGAATCGGGTCTGATATAACAGGGGTATAACCTAGCCAAACACTGCTAGACAAGTCCTAGGTATGACAACAAATAATCTGGGAAAGCGTCAAAGGGCAACATTGGAAATATCCCATACTACTCCCAATGAGGTCTAAGGACAGAAATGTCAAAAGGACATTCCCCAATCCCAAATCATACCTAAACAATCACAATCATAATTCAGTCATATCATCCGTGACAAATATCTCATCATATGAAAGAGTATAATAAGACAAGATTAAATAAATAAGCAACATACATGAGTAAGTATTCATACATAATCAAGTACATAAAGTTAATAAGGAAATAAGATTCTAATGTACTTGCATCATTCATATCATAATAGAAACTAACATAACAGTAGCAAATCTAAGTAGTTCCCAAATTAGAAACTAAATCTATGCAATCTAGGTTAATATGGTAACAACTTCCTTACCTTAAATAGATTCGAATGTATTTCGGACGGACAAGAGGATGAATCCAAAGTTAGCAAATAAACCCTAGAATAGCATCACACAATCATTAGGAAGTAATCCTAAAAGAATAAGCATCAATCGAATCGAATCGGATGAAGAAATCAGATTCTGTTCTTGCCGGTTGATTGGCTTGGTTGAGTGCTCCAGTCGACCCAGGCAATCTACCCAAGAGCAAATCCAAAATTAAAAAGAGAATCTTGATCCGAAACCTATGCTACACAAACCGGAATGCGACAAAACTTGGAGAGAGTGTCTAACACAGTAGTCTAAGACTAAAAAGCATAATTTAGACATCAAACCACCATTAAAACCATTACTTACTAATTTAGAATCATAGTTTCTATTTTGGTAAAAATCATTGTTTTCATTGGAAACATGCTATGAATGAAAGAGATGAACTAGAGATGATTAGATCTCATTCTAGTACAAGAACACAGTAGATCAGAGGTATGAATAATCATAGAGAAGCATCTATAATGCTAGAATAAATCAAAATAGGAATATTATCATAGTTTAAGAAGAAATCATAATAATCATGTCAAGAATGAATGAGATGATCATAGTACAAGAGAATGAAAAGAGATTGTAAAGATATGACTACAAGGTTGCAGCATCTTCATCATAATCTAAGTTCAAAGATGAGAGTGATCATGGAAAGAATAAATCATTAACATAAAAGATAGAATGCTAACCTTTAATTGAAGAACAAGAGAGAGAGTTTACAAGATTGCAAGATTAGGTCTTCTTCTTCAATCTTGGAGGCTTGGAGATGGTTTCCCTTCGTTCTCTAAGTGTTATGGAGGCTAGGGATACTAAAATCACAAAGTCATGGGGTATATATAGCAAGATACTCAAAACAGAAGATTCTGTTCGAGTTCAACATCTCTGGGTCGATTGGCTGGGTAGCATGGCTCAGTCGACCCAAGCACTCGACCCAGGCTGTCAGCAAAGCCAAAGACAGGGATTTGAGGGTCTTCCACTACTCGGAATCAAACGAAACTTTAAACACATATTCTATAACATACCTAGCATGGAAAAATGGCTTTAAATCATATTCCACCAAGCTCTAAGATCATCAACTAATCTTCTATTCATCAAGGTGCAGTCTCTTCTCTATATCCAACACTGTCTTCAAGTATGGGGCATCATCGTCAATCTCCATAGGTCCGGAGTCGAACACTATATTTTCTACCAATATGGCCCATAGTTGACTTTCACTTCTACTTCGGGTCTTCGGACCTACAATCAAAGAGTATCCGGGTTAAGGTTAGGGCCGGGTTTCACATTCCCCCCTCCTTAAAAGAAATTTCGTCCTCGAAATTGAAAGTATACCTGAACTTCCAAAAAGATGAGGAAACTTCTCCTTCATGTCTTCTTCCTTCTCCCAAGACACTTCTTCAGGGGTATGGTTATTCCACTGAATCTTCACCAAAGGGATAGTTCGATTCCTTAACTGCTTGTCCTTTCTATCAAGGATTTTAACCGGTTCTTCCTTATAAGATAGATCAGCACAAAGTCCTTCAGGTTCTTGCTGTAGTACGTGATCTGGGTTCTCAACATACTTCCAAAGCATTGAAACATGAAATACATTTTGAGTCTCAGCGAGTGACGGAGGCAAAGCCAAACGGTAAGAAACTGATCCGATCCTTTCAAGAATCTCATAAGGTCCAATATAACGAAGACTAAGCTTTCCTTTAACATTAAACCTCATTACACCCTTCATAGGCGATACCTTTAGAAAAACGTTCTCACCAACTTGAAATTCCAAATCTTGTCTTCTTCTATCAGCATAAGATTTTTGTCTTGATTGAGCAGTCTTAATCCTTTCTCTTATCATATCTACCATCGCACTTGTAGCTTCAATCATTTCTGGTCCTAACACTTTCCTTTCTCCAGTTTCGGTCCAATACAGAGGGGTCCTACAAGTGTTTCCATATAAAGCTTTAAAAGGAGCCATGCCTGTTGTAGATTGATAACTATTGTTATAGGCAAACTCAACAAAAGCTAAATGTTCATCCCAATTACCACTCATATCAACAACACAAGATCTAAGCATATCTTCCAAAATCTGAATTGTCTGCTTAGACTGTCCATCAGACTGAGGGTGATGAGCAGTACTCAAATTCAACTGGGTTCCCAAAGCTTTCTGCAAACTATTCCAAAATCTTGAAGTAAATCTAGGGTCACGATCAGACACAATACTCACAGGCACTCCATGCAGACAAACAACATTGTCCACATAAAGCCTAGCTAACTTATCCATAGTGTGAGTGATCGTCATAGGAATAAAATGGGCTGATTTGGTCAATCTATCAACAATTACCCACACAGTTTCATTACTTCTACTTGTTTGAGGCAAACTAGTCACGAAGTCCATAGTAATGTTCTCCCATTTCCAACCAGGTAAGGGTAGGGGCTGCAATAATCCAGACGGAGGTTGTTGAACAGCTTTAACACGTTGACAAGTCTCGCACTTAGCTACAAAATCTTCTACATCAAACTTCAATCCAATCCACCAAAAATGTTCTTTCAAATCCTTATACATTTTTGTACTTCCTGGATGTACGGTAAAAATCGACTGGTGTGCTTCGTTCAAAATTTCCATTTTAACTTCTTCAACTGCAGGCACACAGAGTCTTCCTCTAAACAATAAGGCACCACCCATAGATATACTAAAATCAGGGTCCAAATCAGAATTTAAAGAAATCTTCTCTATCTTCTCTTTCAATTCCAGATCCGAATCTTGCAAGGCAACAATTCGATCCCTAAGGGCGGATCTTGTTATCATGGCTTAAAGCACAACATCTGAACTTTGCGAAACAACTTCCAATTCAAAATTTGAAATTGACTTCAACAACGACATGCTCAAAACATTCAAATCTAGATCCTTCTTGTTACTTTTCCTACTAAGAGCATCTGCAACAACATTTGCTTTACCAGGATGATTGTTGCTTGTATCTTAAGATATCACGCAAGTATACGAATCGCAATCAAGTAATAAATGATAAGTAAAGTATCGATCCCACGGAGAATTATATCCTTAACTTTCAATGTAAAAGTAAAATTGATTTAAATGAAATTAACAAGGTTGATTGGTGATTGTCTAACTAATTAACCAAATGACAGGTAAAGAAAACTAAGGAACTAAAATGTAGATTTGAGCAATGGAAGAAACTTAATGAGTGACAAGTGTGTTAGGAATCAAGTTTCCCTTCCCCTGAATTTTATAACACAAAGACTAAAGCAATACTACAACCCCAAGATAAATCAAGAACTTGGAATGAATGGCAATATGGTATTTTCCAATACACATAAGCTAGCATCCTAAATCAACATTTGCATATTCCTATGAAGAACTGAATTAAGAATGCAATTTAAACCCAATCCAATCAATGGTAATGTGAGGTAATTGGATGTTCCTACCCAACCTACTAATTAACACAACCTAATTAAAGATGATGCTAACTCACACAATTCAACAAACACCTAGACTTCATTAATTTTCCAACTAATGAAATCATAACATTCATTCAAGAAAGATCATTCAAGAACTGAAATTAGTCAATATAACATGCTGAATTCATTAACAATAAAGTGGATTGCAATAAAACTAAAGAACACATGATTAGTTACATATCAAAATTCAGGTTTAGGTACTACTATCATCCCAACACAGCTAAGATTTAGCCCATAACAGAATTCAAATGCATAAAACCAAGTATAGTTGACATGAGACTAGAAAGTAAGAAGATAGAGTTATAAAAACAAGAAGAAACTAAGGCTTCAATGCTTCCACATGAGCTCCAGCTTTCTTCTCCAGCAAATCAGCAACTCCAGCAGCTCCTTGCTTCCACAAGAGCTCCATCCTTAGTTCTATCTTCCCTCCTCTCAGCCGAGTCTCTATTCCCAACCTTAGCCGAATGTCTCTCCTTTCTCATATTTGCCTCTCTTCTCTTTCTTCCATAAATGTCTTCAATCATTAGGTTAGATTTTGGCCCTAGGATTAGAACTTTCCTCCTGAGATCATGGGCTGAGAACCATCATGTATTTACAAGAATTTTGTCCACTTAAGTTAGCCCTTTTTGGTCAATTCCATTTAAATTGGATCTGAGAATATTCTGCTCCGTTGTTGTAGCAATGCAGTAACAACTCTACAACAAAGTTAGAGGACATGTTCTTCTATAATGAATCTTCACCTACATGTTCAAGTGAAAGAGAAACAGTCAAATTCATCCATAAAAAGAAGGGAAATTCATGCAATGGTGACAAAAATGAACTAAACAAAATGCAACATGTTAAGACTAAATAAGACAACACCTAATGAATACTATCACTAAAACAAAGACAAAATACTCATAAATCAAGCCATCTCAAGTATAAAAGCTATAAATCTTAACTCTATTTCATAGAGTTATCACACACCCAAACTTAAGACATTGCTTGACCTCGAGCAATAAAGACAAATGAAAACAACAACTAACTACTAATGAAAGCATGAGGAAATCAAAAGAAAAGAAAAGCAAATAACCTGGCTTAATCATGCAATAGGATGAGTGTTAGACAAAAGTTGCCTCTCAATCTTTTTCTAAATTTTCAGATCCAACACATCTGGCACTTAGATGGCATACTTTACTCATCAGGATGCTCTCAAGTGTGTGTGTGAAAGTTCAGGATCTTGCCCCAGATCACCCTAGTCTAGCTGAATCATGGTCATCAAGTTTAGCTCATTGATCTAATATGTTGACCAAATGATTACCTCTCCATTCATTAGGAATCCATATCTTTTTACAACCTCAAGAACTTGTTTCATACTCTTTTGAGTATTTGACCCCCAAACTTATTTTTTATGAACCCTTTTTTTTTATGTTGTCATCTTGCCTTTTTACGCGAATATCGCTCATTTGTGATGAAGATACCCGGATACTCAACAAGATCGCAAACAATAGTGCCTTGCATGCTCATATTTCGGGTCACTGTTGATGTAAAAAATACACATGGGTTACATGCATATTCCTAGTTACTAGGTTGCCCAAAACAGCGGAACATTATTCTCTTTTTCTTTCTTTCTCTCTTCTTCTTCTTCTTCTTTCTTTTTTTTTATTTTTTTATTTTTTTATTTTTTTTATGCTCATATTTCAGGCCACTATTGACGTAAAAATACACATGGGTTACATGCATATTCCTGGTTACTAGGCAACCTAAATCAGCGGAGCATTATTCTTTTGGGGAAGGGAAGGGGTCAAACCTCAATCAATATTTACAATGCACAAAGTTCTTGGAAACAGCCAAATGGGGATCCCTAATGTGTAAGTCTTGAAGTTCTCGTTTAACCAATTCTAAAATCCTAAAAACTCTCAAATTGATCCAGCTTTCCCCAAGTTCTCTAGAGCTTGAAACATCACTTGGTGCATCAATAATATGGCATCACAAACATGAGTAAATGCAAACATCAGATCATTATAGCAGAATTGTGCTAAGATTTCCAACAAAACCAGGGTAAGAGGCACTGACATTCACATTCCTTAACAACCATCCAAATTTCATGAAAAGCCAGATTAACTACACAAAACATCTACCCAAAACAGCTACTCTAAAACTGGACAACAACTTTAAACTATACTGACCACAAAAGAAAAGTCAAGAAAATTAAGTAATTGGGGACATCCATAACATGAAGATAACATATGCAATCATTGCAAAACTTACCCCCAAACTAAAGATGAGCAGTGTCCTCACAGCGAAAGAAAGGAAAAGAAAGTAAGGTAATAAAAAGAAAACACCGTAAAAGAAGAGAGAGAACAAAACTTCCTTGAACAAGCTAGGCCTCATCATCATCATCAAATGAATGGAACTCATCATCAAGCAGAAGAATGACTTGACTTCATCCTCCTCATCTATATTAGGAATGTAGTTCCCATCTTGGCCCCAAGGATTAGCGAAGAGGTGGTTGGGAAAAGATGGGAAAGATTGGAATCAGGTGCTATTCATCCTTAAGTTAGACTCAAGGGCGCGATCACGGGCAACCACATAACGCATATAATCAAGGAAGAGGTCACGAGAAATTTGATGTTCCAACATCATTTGAAATTGGGTGGCTTCTACTTGACTGAGGCGCTGTTCCAATTGAGTGTAACTAGAGGATGGAGCACCAGAGGTAGAGGAAGTGGGAGGAATGGCTGATGCAGCAGCAGGAGGTGGTGCACTGGAAGGGGGAGCTGAACTAGGTGTAAGCATGCGAGTGATACTGAAGTGTGTAATGGCACCTTTGTTGAGTGTATGGACATCAGAAGCCTGCACATCAACATGGTTAGCCAAACATAAAGCAGTAATTAAACATGGAAAAGCTAAACTACCACCCTGCCTAGCAGCACAAGCACAAATGGCCTCATGAATGCGATGACCCACATTAACCCGACGCCCTTCCAAAATAGAGTGGAGGAGCAAAGCTCTATCCACTGAAACGATCTGCTATGCGTGGAGGGCATCAAGTGGGTCTGTAAGAAATGGTACCAAATTTTGGCTGCTGGTTGCAAGGTCTGGCGGGCAATAGTTAATGCACCTTGGGTGGATGATGACCACTCCGTGCCATGAGAACATAATGTCTGGATAATGTTATGCATGGCAGTTGGATCTGCCGAAGCAAGATAGGCATTGTGCTCATCCTCCACATTGTCCAATGCATAATAGGCATTAATGGATGGTCCATCTATAGGTATGTGTATCCCCCTAACATATACCTGATCCTGAGATGGGGCAGTTAGATTGGCATAAAATTCGTAGACTAGGGAAGGGATGTAGGCACCAGGATGGGTGCAAAATTGTTCCCAATGATGCCTAGCTATAATGGATGGGATGAATGGAAAGGCTTGGGTTTCATTGGGTTTTAATTTGAACCCCTTCTCCGGAAGAAATTTCTTGGTGGAGATGGATGTGAAGCGGTTCTCAGCAAAATAAGAGGGACCCATTGAAGAACTAGAACTAGGGTCATTTCGGCTCTTCTTCTTAGGGGCCATTTCAAAAGGAATGCACAATGTTGGCCCCTAACAACCAATATTGAATTCAAACAAACACACTAACAAACTAAACAAAAACAGAAATTGTAGAAAATAAAAACAACTAATCAAACAAACACTAAAACAGACCTTATCTAACAAAAACAGAGACACCATAAAATTAGAAAACAAGAACAAACAATTAACAAACAATGAACTATAACTAAGCAAACAAAAAAAAACACTAACAAACAAATTCTATGTTGTTTTAGGTGCAAATGGCAAGAACAAAAATAGAGGATATGAGCATAGGGTAACAATGACCCAGAAATGCTGTGTTGGTGTGTGCAAGTGATTGTAGCTCCAAAATAACACCTAAAACAAATAAGAAAAGTTGCATATACCCTAACGAAAACATACACTAAGACAGCATAAGAACAAACACATAACCTACAAACCTCAAATTGAACATTCAACAAAAACACAACAAATCAGAAAGTTCAAAAATATAGAAGGAAAGAAAAGAAATGGGGAGAACACTTAGCTGATGTGGTGTAGGGAAGATGGAAGGTCAAAATACCGCAAAAACACGCCCGAAACCCAGTACAACACTGTTATTCCTCTGAGAAGTGATTTGATTGTGGAATGGGGGAAAAAGTTAGGGTTTTTTTTTTTTGTGAAAGATGGGCTATCGGTGAAGAAGAAGGTTGCTTTAGTGGTTGAATGGAGGCAAATGGAGGTGTGAACGTCTTTGAAAAACAGAAAATGGAAGAGGAGAGGAGGATGAGGTGCAGTGGAGGAGATGATGGAGCTATGAGAGTCGACGAAGTGAGCTGAGTGTTTTGTTGGATTTCGGTCTGAAATGAGAGGTTTTATGGGTTTGGGTTGGTATTGGTTTAGAAGGGTTTAAAAAAAATGAAATTGGTTCGAATCAGCATGGGTTCAGCATGGTCTAATAGAAGTTTGAAGTGTATTTTTGATGGGTTGGTTGGGTTTGAGATGAAACCGGGTCGGGTGAGTGGTTTAATCGTTGTTGTGGCGTTGTTGCAACTTTGCTATAGCAACGAACACAGAATGTAATTTTCAACAGAGAATGTAATGTGTCAACAGAACATGTAAGACCCGTAGCTGAGGATCAAAACTTTGTAGTAGCATTGTGGCCACATCGCTACAACAAAGATAGTGAGATTTGCTGGATATTGAAACATGCTCTGTTCAACAGTTTGATTTAATGATAAGTTTGGCAAAACACCCAATCACTCTCTTTTTGTTCCCCACACTCCTTGCACATCAAAGATACATGTTAGCAAATTATCTGTCATTCATTTTTTTTTATTTTTTATTTTTTATTTTTGTAAAACCCAGCCCTAACCTTTACCCGGAAACCTTGTTATTTGTAGGTCCGATGACCCGGAGTAAAGTAAGAAGTCAGCTTTGGGCCATCCCAGTGGAGGACTTGGTGTCTGGCTTTGAATCCATGAAAGTTGATGATGAAGTTCTATTTATGGAAACTGAATCTTGATGAAGATCGGATTAGTTGATGGACTTGGAGTGCTCTCTATCTTGGTTTGAAGGCATTTCTACCTATTAGGTAAGTCACTTGACTTGTGTGCAAAACCCCTTTAGGATTGGATTTGATCGGGCCTTCAATTCCCTGTTTTTGACTTGCTGTCAGCATTGGTCGACTGGGCCAGTCGACCACTCCACTCGACCAATGAGTGCTGTCTTTGGCAATTAGGTTTTTCTTGCTCTATTTAAGTCCAATCTCGAGTCCACTTCGTATTTGCTGCCTCCAAACTCTTTGGAACGAACCAAAGACCTCTGCAAGTCATCTCCCTTGCATCCTTGGTGTTTTCTTGACGGATCTTCGTCGAAACTCTTCCTTTTGCATCAAAAGGTATGTCTACTCTCTCTTCTTCTCCTCCATCTTTGTTTTTCTTTCCTTTTTGAGTTGAGACAGTAGAAGAGATGCTGCATTCTCTATTGCAAACATCTCTGAACATGTTCTCATGATCATCCTAAGGATTTGAGGCTAGAACAATGATCTTAACCATGATCATTGCAAGCTTTTGAAGGAATCATGATCAAACCATGATCTAACCTTGTTAAACTTCTGATTTGAATTCTGATCTCCTTGGATCTTCTATTTTGATCATGTTAGTAGTTAATTACTGTGTTTTCTTTCCATGATCCATGATCTATCAATCTCTAGTTGTTCTCTTCTACCATACTATGTGTTCTTCATGAATCATGGTAGTTACATATATGGTAGGTTTTATTTCCTTATTTAGATTTATGCTTCTAAGCCTTTTTCCTTGAAGATCTAAGTATGTTTTCATGATACCTTTACCTGAAGCAATGATCCATCCTCCTATTGTTCTTGTCTTTGATTTCTATTTCGAATTCATCGAGATCCATGGTTGATCTAATTATGGTAACTTTTTGTTTCCTAATTTGGATCTTGATGTCTTGATTTGATTGGTGTTTTGAGGTCCCCTATATGTTAGAATACTACTGATGTAGTTTACCCCTTGATTAGTACCCTTTTGAACCACCAAATTCGGATTTCATATCTTAAAACTCTGTTTTTTTAGGCTATCGTTTTGCATTGGTCGTTGGGCCAGTCGACCAATCCACTCGACCAATGAGTACAACAACTCCAGAATTGGTCTGTGTTGGATGTTTTGGTATCTTTTCTGTTAGGGATCTTTCCTAATATGTTGTATATACTTGTTTAGGACCTTCTTCTCAAGTTTGCCAAGATCTTACTTGATTTCTTAGGATCCCTTTGCAAGTTATAAAAGGTAAGGATGGTTATTTCCATAATTACATAGATAGCATGAATCTAGTTTCTTTATTTGAATATCATTGACATGTTTCCTAAATTAGATTCTTACAATGATATACTACTGTTGTATAACTTTGATTACAGTAGCATTACTTGTTTATGATTAATTGATTCATGAATGATTTACTTACCAATTATATACAAGTTGATTGTACTTATTGATTTCTTTCCATATATGAAGTTACCATATATGTAATGATATGAATTGATGCATGTGTATGCTTAAGTATGGTTTGGAAAGGAGAGGTGTCCTTTTGACACTTCTCTCCTTGGACTACTACGGGAATATTATGGGATGTTTCCGGAGATGCCCTCTGGACACCTTCCTTGTGACACCCAGCCCAAATCTAGCCCGGAAACCCGATGTGTTTTGGGTGAAGTCGGGTTTTGTTTAATGTTGACTTTGAAGTTTGACCGTGATTTCAGTTTTACTATCTTTTAAAATCTTAGGAAGATGTCTTTGTGGGCCATCTCAGTAGAAGATATGGTGTTTGACCCAAAACCCATGGATATTGATGATAGTGTTTCCTTATGGAAACCTTACTTGATTTGGTGTTGAAATATTTATTTGTGAAGAAGAATTTGGTTGATGGACCTAAAGCTTAGTTGGACCTAGTTTGAAGACATCCCTCCATACTAGGTAAGTAGTATGATGTGTTGAAAGAAGCCCATCCAAAAATATTGAAGTTTAGCCCATTAAATCCCTATTTTTGAACAAGCTGTCCAGGCAATGGCATTTTGGTAAATATATGTTTTGAAGGTTTTCAAAAGCTTTATTTCCTTTAATTTCGTGGTAAACTATTCCCACCATGTTTCTAAACCTCTAGATAGTGTGGGATCGACCTTTGAACTTCCTCTTTTGCAACCAATCAACCATCGGGGTCAGTTTGGTCAGTTTGGTGAAACCCTAGTAACTCTTGAACTCTTTGTGCCATTTAAAAGGGGGAACTCCATGTGTTTCACTCACAATCTGTTTCTAAGCCTTGGGAGAACGTGGGAAGATCCCTAGAACCTCTCCTTTGAAGCCAAGAAAGATCCTCAAGCATCTGTTCAGATTTCTTCATCGATTCCTCTTCTAAAAGGTTGGTATTCAATTCGCTTCTTCTTTAATTCATTCTTTCTTCTCTACTTCTGATATTCTGATTTTGAGAATGGTATTACACTACTGTAATGACCTCTTCTTTAATTCTTTTAACCCTAGAGTGAATTCCCCAATTCACTCTATGATCTTGAAGCCATATGGCGATGATCCTTGATTTTGATTCCACCAAAGCTCTTAATGATACTTTCCCTAATTTCCTACCTATCTTTATTATTGTGGGGAAGGTCTCATATTATTACCATGACCTTCCCTTGTGTCCTCATGATTGAGGAGTTGATCCTTGTTTTTCTTTGGAACAATTGGCAACCCTTTTATTTTCTATTAATTCATTGGACCCTCCCCAAAACCTTTCTTGATTGTAAATTCCTTGCCCTAAGGGTGAATCTTTATCCTCCCTAGTCTTTTCGTGGGATACACGGATTCTTGTTAGTAAATCCCTAATTGTATGATTTGAATTTGTTTCCCTTCACTTTAATTGAGAACCTTATTTTCTCTCATTAGTAGACCCTTTCTAATTCCATTCTTTATTTTGAAATACTAATGAGATTTTCCTTTATCTATCTTGGGTTGTTTTTATGAGAGGTAACCATATATGAAACCCTATTGTTCTTTTATTTGTTGGAAACTTCCCAACACTTTTTCAGATTGTGCATTCTTTGTTTCTCTTTCCCTTGGGTGATATTTGTGTTAACCTAAACTTGATCACTATATTTTCTTCATGATCCATGTTTAACCTAATTAGGATTTCTAATTATTCTTTCTTCGTTCTTGTTCTTTTTGAGATCAGGAAGAAGATGATGCATTCTTGCAACCATCTATTCCATGATCTCATTCTATTCTTTGAGATCTATGATCATCATCATGATCTTAACCCTAGCTAATAGATTCTTGAAACCTTAACCCTAATCCTTGAATGATCTTTTTGGAAACCTCTTGTAACCTTCCATGTGCGGGAAACCTCATGGGTAATGTTTCTGTTAACATAAACTAGATTTCCTATGATTTCTTGTTATTTTCTTGATAACAATCATTCCCTCTCTTTCCGTGATCATAACCTTTTCATGAACCTTATGTTATGATGAAACCCTAACATCTTTGTTACAAACCTATTATGATTGATTTTTCGGACTATGATCTCCCCCATGTCTTCATTTGGGTTTGGTTGTACTTGGTCTTCAACCCCATGAGCAAAGCACCCTTGTATAGCAATATACTTGGGGGCGGTTACTAGTGGCGGTTGATTAAACCAAGCGACCGCCTTAAGCGACCGCCCGGTTCTGCTTGCGGGAAAATGCCCTATTTTGCCCCCTGTTCGTTATAAATAGCATCCCTCGCCCTATTAACGCATTATTAAGTTCGGGATTGCTATTTTGGGCGATTAGGCGGCTGTGGAAACGTGCAGGATTCAGGTCTGAAGTGCTGTTAATGATATAAAACCTTTTCTCTTCTATTCTTGGTGATTCTGATTAAGGTAATGAATCTCCATCTGCAATTCTCTTCTTTTTAACCTCGATTGATATGAACCCATCCCCTTTTTGTTGGTGGTTACCCAATTGATTTGTTGTATCTCCCTTTTCAATGTTCTTGATGAGATCCTGTCCAGAAACGAATCCCCGCATTTGTTTAATGGATGGATCCCATCAAGGGGAATGATTTGGGTAATAAATCTTTGTTAATTCTAGGGTTTCTTGTTACCCCCTTGTTCTAGACTTATTAAGCTTGAATTTCGGACTAAGATCATCCCAAAACGGATTGAAATCGGATGATAAAAAGTCTGATTTTCGGAGTTGGAAACTCTGCGAAGCTAGGCGGTCGCTTGTGGAGGTCGCTTAACTTAAGCAACCGCCACAAGCAACCGGCTGGTTTCCAGTAACTGTGTAGGTTTGATTTTCGAATTGTTTTGACTCTTGACTCTTATACATTCTTGTAACCCTATGCCTAGGTGTTCTCTGTTTCAAATAAAAGTCTTATAATAGTTTTTGGATTGCAAGTTAGAGGACTTCTACTAAATTACAGGTAAGGACATGCATTCTTATTTATATGCAATTACATATACATGATGATTCAGCTGTTCTATTTACTATTCTTTGATCATGTAACTTCTTTGTAATTGTATAAAGCATGTAAATCTTATTGTATACTTGCTGTTAGTGGTGTTCTTTGATGTACTTCATCTTTTATGATATTGCACAACTGTTCATGGTATGATAAAGAGTGATTGTAGTGTAGTTGTGATGGAAGGGGTATTCCTTTGGGATATCTTGGCTTGGGATATCAAAAGGCTGTGGAATGGGACACATGCCTGCTGATGTCTCCAGCACTATCATGATTACTTGATGACATACTTAGGGAGTCTAGAATTGCATGGCTAGGTACCCCACATGCTATTACCCTTTCGGCAGGGGAATTGAAGCCGGGTGACCCGTGACAATGGTGACGTGACTATGTTTCATCCAACAGCGGTAACCAGTCCGTGCGGAGACTCAGTGGTCCACTATTGGTCATGTAATGGTAGGGTTGCATATGTTAGGGTTGGGCTCATGGACGTCCAGGGAGCGGACCGGGTGTCGCGAGGAGTCATGAGAGCATCCGCCCCAATAATATGTGGATGACCATAGGGTTAAGGAGTGGAGTCCAACGAGAGGTATCCGGTCCGTGAGGATTCACACTCCTAGGTTGCGAAGGATACTTGAACCGAGTTGGTTGGTGCCATAGGGGAAGTATCTGGACTTCATATAGTATGTTACCATTATGACCTTGCATTGAATTAGAAACCCCGACATGCGCAGTACTCATTGCCAATGGTCGTGGTGAGAGAGTGTTGACTTAACCCCGAGCCACGGTTTTGAGAGCCGGTGTGGACTTACCCCTTTGCCCGGGATCCCTACGAGAGGTAACCAGTCCTTGCCGGATCAGAGTGATGAGACTTACCCAAAGGAGGGCTGGTGTATATCTTAAAGCATGTCAGCCATTAGAGACTTGCATAGTTAGATCTTAGTAGCATTCGTATTTCTGCATATCATCCATATCCTTTCATATGTGCATTCGTGGATTGTATTGACATATATATGAGAATTGCTTGTTCCTTCTTCGAGTTCGTTGGAACTCATTCCTTTCATTGTATGTATTATATAAACTGTACAGATGGTTGCACAACGTCGAAAGTTGGAGATGATTCGTATGAAAGAGCCTTCTCATTTGAAGCTGATGTGGCATAGACAGTGATACATGAACTTGCAGAGCATGAAGCCTCCTGAAGATGAAGATTATTTAGTTATTCTTTTTGCTTCCGCTGAACTCGATATTACATTTGATTCTTGATTCTTTCCTTTGATTATTTCTTGGATATTTATTGGAGTATTTGGACTCCTGTAACTTGTTTATTAATTATTGCACTTTTCTTGCTCTTGATTATCTGTATTTGTATTTATTATTATTGATAGACTAAAACCATGGATCATGTGACGGTTCACATCCGCGGGTTGTCGGGCGGTTAACCGGGCCTGGCGGGCGGGGTGTGACATTCCTAAACTATTGGATGACATATCTAGGATTGTCTAGTAGTGTTTGGCTAGGATGTCCTGTTATGTCAGACCCTAATCGGAGGGGTATTGAGACCGAACGACCCGTGGTAGCAATGGGATTCATGGGCGCTCAAGAACGGTAACCAACCCGTGAGAGGACAGGAATCACATTGTGGGGGCCATTTATTGGTAGGGTTGCATATGGTTAGACTTGGGCTCACGGGCGCTTAAGACCGGTAACCAACCCGTGAGAGGACGTGAGAGCTTCCCGTTTACCATATGTGGATAACCAATAGGGTTGATGAGTCCGTAGTCAGGGACTATGAGGACTCTAGTGTGAAGGATACCGGAAAGGATCGCCAGGGGCGAGGAATGGATGTATCTGGATCTGACTTGATGTAACTAAGTAGAAGACTTGCATATGGCTAGGTTTTACCCTGACATGTGCCAGTACTTATACCAAATGGTTGTGAGAGAGTGTGTTGACTTAACCCCCTGCCATGGTTTGTCCTGAGGGATGAAGGACCCATTACCAATCGGCTGCTCAAGACCGGTGAAATGATCCGTGAGAGAATCCAAGATATCTTAAATGGTTGAGGATGTGAGTGGACTTTCCTAAAGAAGTACGGTGTTATGACTTAAAGCATGTCTGCCAATAGAGACCAGCATACATAGAGTAAGATTCATTCATTCATTGCTTGTCTCATATCATATTGCATTTATGTTTGTTCTGGAATCCTGCCATTTATGTTATTATGGATATTAAGCGCCTTCTTGAGTTTCTTTGAAACTCATTCCTTTATTGTACAATGTTTGTTAGACTATCCTGCAGTCTTGAATACTATGATGGTCCCTATGAAGAAGCGCAAGGCGAGGAGACATATCTCCGGGAAGGTGATTGCGGTTACCACAATTACTTTGAAGATCCCGCGAGTGGTTATGCTCCGTACGATGCTTAGTCCGACCATTGAGTGGAAGCGTCCTTGTGCCATTTATGAGATTTACACTTATAAGGATGTTGTCTATAAAGTGGAGAACAATTTTGTTACCCATTGTACTTGCTACTGGGATTAGATTTTGTCTAGTTTATTCTTTTTAGAGCTACTTTTCATTTGGTTGTAGAGTGGGATTTTTGCCTCACTTTACTTATCTCGTTTGATACTATGATTATAACTATCTTTCTGATTTATTTATGATTCATTCTTTCCTTATTGGATCTATGGTTTATCTTCCGCACTTTTATTATGATTGTTCATGATTATGTTATTGTTTATGTGGGAGGTTGATCACTCGATACCGATCTTCGGGCTGTGGATCACACTCTCGGGTATGCCGGATAGGGTACCGGCTGGGAGGACGTGATGATTGGTATCGAGCCCAAGGTTCGAGGAGATCCTAACCACAAAAGACAATAACTGAACATTTCTGGGTCATTGATCTAAAATGACTCTTCTACTCTTAGAAGTGAATAATAGAACACTGAATTAGAAACTTGACCTTTGAGGCATAACACGAACATTTCCGAATAACATACCATAATTATACTTGAACAAATGTCACTAATGCAAGGAAAAGAAAGGTGCATAACATACAATAATTAAAGGGAAACAAAATGAACTTCATTAATTTCAAAAGTTTTTACAACGATTACATCTGAAATGCATAAATGGAAATCCTAAGGTACAGTCTATCTAGGTGATCTTCTCTGATCTCTGTATGCTCTGAACTCCTCCGCTAGCTGAGTCACCCGATGCTCTATCCTATCCTATCATGACTCCATCCTCTCGTACATCTGCTCTGTCGACCTCCATCCTCTCTAGCATGGAAGTCATCGATCTCATCTGTGCTCCAAGATCCGAAGTCTCCGGAGCTGCATGTGAAGGGCCACCGCCTCGAAGTGTGATGAAGGAAACTCGTGATGCACGAGGCTTAGCCTCGTGCATATCTGCATCATCTCCGGCCTGATCATCACTATCGGGACCGATATCCTCTCCTCCATCCTCCGACCCCCGATCCTCATCCTCTCGATTCATCATCATCCTCACCCTCCGGACCGGGAGATCTCTCGACTCGCTGTAGTCTCATCGACGAATGGTCCGAGTCCCAATAGAGTATCCCGTGAACCGGTGTCCACTGGTGTATCCTCGAAACTCACCCCGAAATGCCGAAGATCAAAGTCGGTAGCCTCCCATAGCAAAGGTTCCGCATGCTAGGCCGCAGAACTAAGTCCGGCATGACCTGCTGAATGATGTAGGAGAGATTGATCTCGAAGCCCATGTAGATGCGGTAGATGACTAAGGCCTCCATCACTATGACCCGATGGTGATGTCCGGCTTTCGGCATAATGTTTCGGCCGACTATGCGACCGATAATCCGTGCGAGAATCCGTCATCCGTCCGCTGGTCCACGGAGTGAAGCATCGACCGCTATCCCATAGCGTAGAGCATATCTCGCGTAGCTCGTACGGCATCGGATGGCTGTCCGGATCTGCTCCTGCGGGTATCCACACACTGCTGCTTGTGGATAGTAAGGAACCTGCAAGATCTCAGCCGGTGTCCGGGTAGAGAAGCGAATGCGAGTCCGGAAGACCCTGCTCCTGAGGACAAGTCTAAGCGGATGTCCCTGGCCTCGAGCCTCCTCTGTGTAGGTAAGGTTGCTGAAGAACAACCTCACTAGTTCCGGGTATACCGGCAGATCCTCGGTGAAGAGATGAGTCCACTGCGATGTGTCGAATCTCTGCCGAATCCTAAAGGCTCTAAGCTAGCGTAAGTGAAGTAGACGTCCCATCTCGATATTGCGATGGCTGAAGTAGGCCTCGTACGGGGAACTCGGCTTTGAGGTGTGTCAAACATGTCCGGTCTCCTAACCTCCTGTCTAGGCTCGAAGGAACACGACCTCTGCCCCTAAGAGCACCTACAATGCGACCACGACCTCTACCTCGTCCTCGCCCTCCCCTTTGCATAGTGGGTATCTGTGAGAGAGACAAGAGACAATTCCAGTTAGTGCTACCTTAAGATTTGAGCCAAAAGGGTATTTTCGTAATTTTTTGGAAAATTTCAAATTTGGGGGAAATTTGATTTGAACATACTAGCATGTGCGCAATACTTGGAATTTCATGTCTATGAAGTTTGTTTGATGAAAATCGATCGAAAACTTGGATTAAAGCGAAAAATTCAGCAAGAAGGAAATTTGGGGATTTTGCAATTTAGGTCAAAATTGGATTTTTGAAAAGTTGAAATTGGTTAAATCAAATTGTATGGACCTATCTAAAATGTCATCTTGAGCATGTAGCATTTGATCTCGTGCGAAAATTTCAAGCGGTTTGAGAGAAAACGGAATTTTTCTAAAAGATATCGATTTCGGTATAAAAACATTGCGAGATGAACACCAATATGTTAAAACTTGTTGTCTATGCATGGCATCGTGTTTAAAACCTAGGGAATATGTTTCTAAGCATTCCTAAGCATGATTTCTAGCATTGGATACAAGTAAAGCATGGTTTTATTGAAATGCAAGCATGAGAAGATGAAAATGGAAGAAAGAATAAGAGATTTACCTTGTTTGTGATGATTGTGTGTTGTGGTGTTGTTGTTGAAGCACCAAATCACCTCAAGAACACTTGTGAGAACTCTTGGAGACTTTCCCTAGAGCTCTCTCACCTTTGGAAGAAGTTAGAATGAGGTTGGAATGTGAAAATGAGGCTTATAATGCGAATTTTTTTGCATTACATGCATTGGTCGACTCATTGGTCGGCGGGTCGATCGACCAATCACTCGACCAATGGTCTGAGAGACCTCATTTGCTGTTGAATTTTTGGAAAATGTGATTTTTGCCTTATGGATTATTGTTTGATGACTATATGGATATATTTGAGCATGATTTAAGTTTTCAAATCATTTGGACTTGTGGTTTATGTTGAAACTTGAAATTCGGTATTTTGATGTTCTCGGTTTTGTAGAATGGTTACTACGAGAAGTGGGCGTGGTGAATCCGGTGGTCATGGAGGTGGTGAAATACCTCGGAGGGGGGGAGGTGGCGAGATACCAAATGTTGATCGGGGTACTCATGAGATACCTGGTGCCCCGAATGTTGGAAGTTTCGGAGATATTGCCAATATTATGGGCAATATGATGCGGCGACAAGCGGCTCAATTCAACCGGATGTTGGTGGGTTTCATGACTCTGCATAATGAGACCCGGGCTGGTGCTAATGTGAATCCTCATGCCGCAGATCCTGAATGCGGGAGGTTTAGCTAGAACTCCTCATACTACTTTGATGGAGAGTTTTACGAAGATGCAAGTACCCACTTTCATTGGAGTTACCAAGGACCCCTTGTTTCCTAACAAGTGGCTTCGTGAGTTGGAGAAGGCTTTCCGACATCTGCAATGCTCGGAAGCTCGGAAGATTCTGTTTCTTTGAATAGAAGTTACAACAAGAAGCTAATGCATGGTGGATCTCCACTCGGCCTGTTTTGGAAGGTTTGCATGCGGGAGTTGTAACTTGGGAGCTGTTTAAAGAGGCTTTTTGTATGAACTACATTCCCGAGGCGGTAAAAGATCCGAAGGAAGCTGAGTTCATGATTCTTACTCAAGGAACTCTGTCTGTGTTGGAGTACCAACGAAGTTTGAGGAGCTTCATTTCTTTGCTCAGATTCTCCGAAGGATGACCTCGCCAAAGCAAAGAAGTTCTTCAAAGGACTGCGCCCTGCCATTAAAGCTTACCTCACGAGTCCAGCCTATAGTGAGCTATGCTCAAGTGGTGCGAGAACTCGAAGAAGTTGGAAGAAACCGAGAAGGAAAGTGCTCGTGTGCAAAAGCCCTGGCGATCAAGGAATTCTGGTTTGGTGGATCGTAATGACCGTCGTTTTGTGAGACCTACACCCTACCCCACTCCTACCTTTCGGGCTAAGAGTGTAGGTCGGAACACGGGTTTTCAGCAGCCCGGCCGGTTTAGACGGTATGGCGGAAACCGACCACCAGCAAGTGCAAGTGCAAGTGCAAGGCCTTTTGTTCGGAAGCCCTCTGTTGCAGCCACCCCTGTTGGATCCAGCAATCCTGTTTCCTTCTCTGCAAGCAAGCTGGTCATTTTGCTCATGCCTGTCCGAAGCGGCCTGCCTTGACGGCTTTGCCCTAGTGGTGAAGAGTGCTCCTGCTCCTCCCTCTGGTAGAGTTTTCGGTATTACCAGTCTTTGAGCGGGATCCAAGCCATGAAGTGATTACGGGTACATTGTTAGTTGCTTCTATTTCTGCATTTGTCTTATTTGATACGGGTGCATCTCATTCGTTCATGTCATCTGCATTCATCAAGAAGACTAACCTAATCCACTGAGAAGTTGTCTAGTTGTTTATTGATTAGTACACCTACTGGTCTGTTGTGAAACTAGATAAGGGGTTATCTAAATGTCCTGTGTTAATTGGTGAGAAGAACTTGGAAGCCAATTTTGTAATTCTTGACATGAAGGACTTCGATGTTATTTTGGGAATTGATTGGTTGACAGCCCACAAAGTCTGTGTTCCTTTGTTCCTCAAAGAAGATTCAGTTCCATATTTGTGGAAGTCCGGTCTTTGAATTTAAGGGTGAAAAGAGAAGGGTTTGTAAGAAGGTGTTGTGCCTGCTTGATGCAAGTCTATGCCCTAGTGGATGATGCATCATGCGAAGGCAAGGGTATAGTGGAGAAAAGAGTTGATGAAGTCGAGTTGTCTGCGACTTTGTTGATGTCTTCCACGATGATCTATCGGGAGTGCCTCCGGACGGGGGATGTCGAGTTTTCTATTGATCTCGTCCCTGGTGCCGCTCCGGTATCTAAAGCTCCGTATAGGATGGCTCCTACTGAGTTGAAAGAGTTGCAAAATCAGTTGAATGAGCTCATTGATAGAGGTTTCGTACAGCCTAGTGTGTCACCTTGGGGAGCTCCGGTCTTGTTTGTCAAGAAGAAAGATGGTAGTATGCGCTTGTGCATCGACTACCGTGAGTTGAATAAGTTGACTATCAAGAATAGATATCCGCTGCCCGAGATTGATGACTCTTCGATCGGTTGAGGTGCGTGTTTCTCAAATACTAGTCCGAATCCCAATGAAATGATCAGTATATCTTCAAGACAGCTTTCGGACGCGGTATGGTCACTACGAGTTTAGAGTCATGCCCTTCGGATTGACCAATGCTCTGCGGTGTTCATGGACCTCATGAACCGAGTATTTCACGATGTGCTTGATAAGTTTGTGATTGTTTTCATTGATGACATCTTTATCTATTCGAAGAGCGAAGAAGAGCATGCGAGTCATCTAAGTTTCACTTTGCAAAGGTTGCGAGAAAAGAAGTTGTTTGCTAAGTTTAGCAAGTGTGATTTCTGGCTTAAGAGAGTGGTATTCCTTGGTCATGTAGTTTTAGCCGAAGGTATTCGTGTCGATCTGAAAAGGTCCAAGCTGTGGCTGATTGGGAAAGACCGAAGTCGATAACGGAAATAAGAAGTTTTCTTGGATTGGCGGGTTACTACCGAAGGTTTATTGAGAACTTTTCTCGGTTGGCTGCTCCTATGACTAAGTTGACCGGGAAAGAAGAAAAGTTTGTTTGGTCCGGCGCTTTGTGAGAAGAATTTCCAAGAGTTGAAAGATAGATTGACAAGTGCCCCGGTTTTGACTATACGATAGTTCCGGTGGTATGACAGTTTATACCGATCGTCAAAGATTGGTTTGGGTTGTGTCTTGATGCAACATGGCAAGGTCGTAGCCTATGCTTCTTGGCAATTGAAGGATTATGAGCGGAATTACCCCACTCACGATCTAGAACTTGCCGCCGTTGTCTTTGCTTTGAAGATTTGGAGACATTACCTTTACGGTGAGAAGATTGCCATTTTCACGGATCATAAGAGTTTGAAATACTTCTTTACCCAAAAGGAGTTGAACATGAGACAAAGGAGATGGTTGGAACTAGTCTCCGATTATGATTGTGATATTCGGTATCACCACTGGGAAAGCAAACGTTGTTGCTGATGCTCTTAGTAGGAAGAACCAGAAGAAGACTTTGGATTTGAATGCTTTGAGTTTACCATTGTGGTCTTCTATTGAGAGTTTTGATTTGGAAATCGTCCCTGAGAATTCTGATTTTATTCTTTCTGCCATGACGGCAAGATCTGGTCTTAGAGATAAGATTGTCGCTCTGCAGAGTTCTGATCAAGAGCTTTTGATCAAAGTTGAGAAGATTTCTTCGAATCTGAGTCGGACCCCGACTTTGGTATATCCATGGATGGTGCTTTGTTGTTTAGAGGAAGGCTGTGCGTGCCTGCAAACGAAGAAGTTAAGAAAGAAATATTGAAGGAAGCACACCAGTCAGTCTTTACTATACACCCGGGAAGCACCAAGATGTACAAGGACTTGAAGGAACATTTTTGGTGGATTGGTCTGAAGGCTGATGTTGATGATTTTGTTGCCAAGTGTGAGACTTGCCAACGTGTGAAAGCCATTCGACAACCTCCATCTGGATTACTTCAGCCTCTTCCTATTCCTAGTTGGAAGTGGGAGGATATCTCCATGGACTTTGTGACTAGCTTGCCTCCGACAAGTAAAGGCAATGACCTTTGTGTGGGTGATTGTTGATAGGTTGACCAAATCAGCCCACTTCATTCCTATGAAGATCACTCATACTCTGGATAAGCTAGCAAGGCTTTATGTGGATAATGTGGTTAAATGCATGGTGTGCCATTGAGTATTGTTTCGGATCGTGATCCTAGGTTCACCTCAAGGTTTTGGAATAGTTTGCAGAAGGCCTTGGGAACCCAATTGAACTTGAGTACAGCTCATCATCCACGGTCGATGGACAATGCGAGCGGACAATTCGGACATTGGAAGACATGCTCAGATCTTGTGTGGTGGATATGGGTGGTAATTGGGATGAACACCTAGCTTTGGTTGAGTTTGCCTATAACAACAGTTATCAAGCAACAATAGGCATGGCTCCATTCAAGGCTTTGTATGGCAATACTTGTAGGACACCTTTGTCTTGGGTGAGGCAGGTGAAAGAAAAGTCTTAGGTCTGAAATGATTGAAGCTACGAGTGCTATGGTAGATATGATAAGAGAAAGGATTAAGTCTGCTTGATCAAGACAGAAATCTTATGCTTGATAAGAGAAGGACCGATTTGGAATTTCAAGTTGGAGAGAAAGTATTTCTGAAGGTTTCACCAATGAAGGGTGTGATGAGATTCAATGTTAAGGGAAAGCTTAGCCCTCGTTACATTGGACCTTTCGAGATTTTGGAAAAGGTTGGACCTGTTGCGTATCGATTAGCATTACCTCCGCCTCTTGCTGGTGTTCACAATGTGTTCCATATTTCGATGCTCCGAAAATACATAGAGAATCCGGAACACATCTTGCAGCAAGCACACTGAAGGACTTAGTGCTGATTTGACCTACGATGAAGAACCGGCTGAAATCTTGGATAGGAATGACAAGCGGCTGGAATCGCACCATCCCTTTGGTGAAGATTCGGTGGAAGAACCATACCCCTGAAGAAGCTTCTTGGGAGAAGGAAGAAGACATGAAGGAGAAGTTTCCTTACCTCTTTGGAAGCACAGTGTACGCTTTCAATTTCGAGGGACGAAATTTCTTTAAGGGGGGAGAATGTAAAACCCAGCCCTAAACTTGACCCGGAAACCTTGTTATTTGTAGGTCCGATGACCCGGAGTAAAGTAAGAAGTCAGCTTTGGGCCATCCCGGTGGAGGACTTGGTGTACGGCTTTGAATCCATGAAAGTTGATGATGAAGTTCTATTTATGGAAGCTGAATCTTGATGAAGATCGGATTAGTTGATGGACTTGGAGTGCTCTCTATCTTGGTTTGAAGGCATTTCTACCTATTAGGTAAGTCACTTGACTTGTGTGCAAAACCCCTTTAGGATTGGATTTGATGTCGGGCCTGTCGGGTCGAGATTGGTGGGCGATCGACCAATCCACTCGACCATGAGTGTTGTCTTTGGCAATTAGGTTTTTCTTGCTCTATTTAAGTCCAATCTCGAGTCCACTTCGTATTTGCTGCCTCCAAACTCTTTGGTAGCAGAACCAAAGACCTCTGCAAGTCATCTCCCTTGCATCCTTGGTGTTTTCTTGACGGATCTTCGTCGAAACTCTTCCTTTTGCATCAAAAGGTATGTCTACTCTCTCTTCTTCTCCTCCATCTTTGTTTTTCTTTCCTTTTTGAGTTGAGACAGTAGAAGAGATGCTGCATTCTCTGTTGCAAACATCTCCGAACATGTTCTCATGATCATCCTAAGGATTTGAGGCTAGAACAATGATCTTAACCATGATCATTGCAAGCTTTTGAAGGAATCATGATCAAACCATGATCTAACCTTGTTAAACTTCTGATTTGATTTCCGATCTCCTTGGATCTTCTATTTTGATCATGTTAGTAGTTAATTACTTGTGTTTTCTTTCCATGATCCATGATCTATCAATCTCTAGTTGTTCTCTTCTACCATACTATGTGTTCTTCATGAAGCATGGTAGTTACATATATGGTAGGTTTTATTTCCTTATTTAGATTTATGCTTCTAAGCCTTTTTCCTTGAAGATCTAAGTATGTTTTCATGATACCTTTACCTGAAGCAATGATCCATCCTCCTATTGTTCTTGTCTTTGATTTCTATTTCGAATTCATCGAGATCCATGGTTGATCTAATTATGGTAACTTTTTGTTTCCTAATTTGGATCTTGATGTCTTGATTTGATTGGTGTTTTGAGGTCCCCTATATGTTAGAATACTACTGATGTAGTTTACCCCTTGATTAGTACCCTTTTGAACCACCAAATTCGGATTTCATATCTTAAAACTCTGTTTTTTTTAGGCTACTGTCTGCATTGGTCGACTGGGCCAGTCGACCAATCCACTCGACCAATGAGTACAGCAACTCAAGAATTGGTCTGTGTTGGATGTTTTGGTATCTTTTCTGTTAGGGATCTTTCCTAATATGTTGTATATACTTGTTTAGGACCTTCTTCTCAAGTTTGCCAAGATCTTACTTGATTTCTTAGGATCCCTTTGCAAGTTATAAAAGGTAAGGATCGTTATTTCCTTAATTACATAGATAGCATGAATCTAGTTTCTTTATTTGAATATCATTGACATGTTTCCTAAATTAGATTCTTACAATGATATACTACTGTTGTATAACTTTGATTACAGTAGCATTACTTGTTTATGATTAATTGATTCATGAATGATTTACTTACCAATTATATACAAGTTGATTGTACTTATTGATTTCTTTCCATATATGAAGTTACCATATATGTAATGATATGAATTGATGCATGTGTATGCTTAAGTATGGTTTGGAAAGGAGAGGTGTCCTTTTGACACTTCTGTCCTTGGACTACTACGGGAATATTATGGGATGTTTCCGGAGATGCCCTCTGGACACCTTCCTAAACTGTTGGATGACATATCTAGGATTGTCTAGTAGTGTTTGGCTAGGATGTCCTGTTATGTTAGACCCTAATCGGAGGGGTATTGAGACCGAACGACCCGTGGTAGCAATGGGATTCATGGGCGCTCAAGACCGGTAACCAACCCGTGAGAGGACAGGAATCACATTGTGGGGGCCATTTATTGGTAGGGTTGCATATGGTTAGACTTGGGCTCACGGGCGCTTAAGACCGGTAACCAACCCGTGAGAGGACGTGAGAGCTTCCCATTTACCATATGTGGATAACCAATAGGGTTGATGAGTCCGTAGTCAGGGACTATGAGGACTCTAGTGTGAAGGATACCGGAAAGGATCGCCACGGGCGAGGAATGGACGTATCTGGATCTGACTTGATGTAACTAAGTAGAAGACTTGCATATGGCTAGGTTTTACCCTTACATGCGCCAGTACTTATACCAAATGGTTGTGAGAGAGTGTGTTGACTTAACCCCCTGCCATGGTTTGTCCTGAGGGATGAAGGACCCATTACCAATCGGCTGCTCAAGACCGGTGAAATGATCCGTGAGAGAATCCAAGATATCTTAAATGGTTGAGGATGTGAGTGGACTTTCCTAAAAAAGTACGGTGCTATGACTTAAAGCATGTCTGCCAATAGAGACCAGCATACATAGAGTTAGATTCATTCATTCATTGCTTGTCTCATATCATATTGCATTTATGTTTGTTACGGAATCCTGCCATTTATGTTATTATGGATATTAAGCGCCTTTACCGAGTTTCTTTGAAACTCATTCCTTTATTGTACAATGTTTGTTAGACTATCCTGCAGGTACTGAATACTATGATGGTCCCTATGAAGAAGTGCAAGGCGAGGAGACATATCTCCAGGAAGGTGATTGCGGTTACCACAATTACACTGAAGATCCCGCGAGTGGTTATGCTCCGTACGATGCTTAGTCCGACCATTGAGTGGAAGCGTCCTTGTGCCATTTATGAGATTTACACTTATAAGGATGTTGTCTATAAAGTGGAGAACAATTTAGTTACCCAATGTACTTGCTACTGGGATTAGATTTTGTCTAGTTTATTCTTTTTAGAGCTACTTTTCCGCTGGTTGTAGAGTGGGATTTTTGCCTCACTTTACTTATCTGTTTGATACTCTGATTATAACTATCTTTCTGATTTATTTATGATTCATTCTTTCCTTATTGGATCTATGGTTTATCTTCCGCACTTTTGTTATGATTGTTCATGATTATGTTATTGTTTATGTGGGAGGTTGATCACTCGATACCTGATCTTCGGGCTGTGGATCACACTCTCGGGTATGCCAGATAGGGTACCGGCTTGGAGGACGTGACAATTTTTTTTTTAAATTCAACACCTAATGAACAAATAGCACACAATTAAACTAAAAATAATGAAATCTAAGTGACCTCCCTTCTTTTTAAGCCTCTTGAAGGTTGATTGAAGATTTGTCCTGCTCCAATGGTGCTCCCCAATAATGCTTGATTCTCTGCCCATTGACTAGAAATTTCCTGTTAGAGATGCCCTCTTGCAACTCCACTGCTCCATGTGGAAATACTGTCATTATTGTAAAAGGACCTGACCATCTTGATTTCAGCTTTCCTGGAAATAGTTTGAGTCTGGAGTTGAACAGCAGAACTTGTTGACCTGGTTCAAATACCCTCTGCAAGATTTTCTTGTCATGCCATTTCTTCACTTTCTCCTTGTAGAGTTTGGCATTCTCATATGCTTGGAGCCTGAATTCATCAAGTTGATGGAGTTGTAGCATTCTCTTCTCACCAGCCAAAGTAGAGTCAAAATTGAATTTCTTAATTGCCCAGTATGCCTTATGCTCTAGTTCCAATGGTAGATGGCAAGCCTTTCCAAACACAAGTTGATATGGTGACATTCCAAAAGGTGTTTTGTAGGCGATCCGGTAGGCCCAAAGGGAGTCATCTAACCTTATGGACCAATCCTTCCTTGTTGGGCATCTTGTTTTCTCCAAAATCAACTTGATTTGTCTATTAGAAACTTCAGCTTGTCCATTTGTTTGGGGATGATAGCTTGAGGCAACCTTGTGACGAACTCCATATTTAGACAATAGAGCTCCAAGATATTTGTTGCAAAAATGTGAACCTTCATCACTGATTATGTCTCTTGGAGTACCAAATCTAGTGAAGATATTCTTTCTCATGAAATCAATAACCACCTTGGCATCATTAGTTGAACAAGCAGCAGCCTCCACCCACTTGGATACATAGTCCACTGCTACTAAAATGTAAAGATTGTCATATGAAGGAATAAAAGGCCCCATGAAATCAATTCCCCAAACATCAAACAATTCTACTTCTAAGATATTGGTTAAGGGCATTTCATTCCTTTTTGAGACGTTTCCCACTCTTTGACATCTATCACATTTTTGAATGAATTGATAGGCATCTTTGAACATACTTGGCCAATAAAACCCCGATTGCAAGACCTTTGCTGCTGTCCTATCTCCTTGATAATGTCCACCATATGGGGAGTCATGGCATTGCCTCAACACATCCTCTACTTCTACCTCAGGGATACAACGCCTCAATATTTGATCTGCATATAGCTTGAATAAGAATGGTTCATCCCAGAAATACCTTTTAACCTCATGTAAAAATTTCTTCCTTTGTTGAGTGGGCATTGTGAAATCCAGCCCAAACCTAGCCAAGGCACCCTATCTGTTTTGGGTAAAGAAGGTTTAGTTTAAATGTTTGACCTTAAAGTTGGACCTTGATTTGATCTTAGCTTGTTGCTTGTAGACCCTTTTGGTTGACGATTTGGTGTCGGAACCCAAGCCCATGGACATTGTCGATGATGCCCCTCACTTGAGAGCATTGTCAGTGTTAGTTTTGAATCTGCGCACCGAAGAGGGGTGAATTAGTTGAAATACCTAATGAACTTCTGTGCCCAATCTGAATATATTTCCCGAAACTAGACTTCTTGATGGACTTGTAGGAGAAAATCTCACTCAATTTGACCCCATATAACCTTCCAAATCCCTGTCCGAAGTTGCTGAACTATGTCTGTTAAATCCTGCTTGCGCATCGAAGAAGATGAGCCTAGTTGGTGGACCTAATGAACTCCAATTCTTGATCTAAGGGTATTTCTGGAAACTAGACTTCTTGATTGACTCGTAGAAGAAAACCTCACTCAATTTGACCTTGTATAGCCCTCTGAATCCTTGTTTGAACCTTGCTGTCCTGATTGGTCGACTCATTGGTCGACTGGACCAGTAGACCAATCCAATCGACCAATGGTGTCTGAATTTACCAATTTGGTCCTGTCTCCTCTATTTAAGTCAAATCTCGGGATTACTTCGCCTCCTATGCCTCCTAAGCCTCTGGAATGAGTTAGAACCCTAATCTAATCAATTCCCTTGCATTCCTTGGTGATCTCTCTCAAGACTTGAAGTAATCTTCTTCCTCTCGCATCAAAGGTATGTCTACTCTCTTTTCTTTCTTCTCCATCTCTGATTTTCTTTCTTTAATCTGTTCTTGGCTGAGATCAGGAAGAAGATGATGCACTCTTGCAACCATCCACTCCATGATCTCATCTTGTTCCTTGAGATCTATGATCATCATCATGATCTCAACCCCAGCCAGTGGAATCTTTGAAAACCCTAACCCTAATCCTTTGAAACCCTAACCGGGTGATTATCTCGAGAACCTTTTTGGTAACCTCCCATGTGAGGGAAACCTCATGGGTAATGTGGAGGTTGATCTAAATTCAATATTCTTTAATTCTTCTTGTTGTAATTGGCCAATCATCAATTCCCTCCCTCCCGTGATCTTAACCTTTTTATGGGAACTGTAAGGGTGAAACCCTAATTTCTTGGGTTAGATCAAGAACCCATCTTTTGACCATGATTATCTTCCCATAATGTTTCTATTAACCTAAACAGGATTTTCTTATTATGTTTTTGATTGCAACCATTCCCTTTCTTCCTGTGATCATAACCTTTTCATGAGAGCCATAAAGGTTGAAACCCTAATTTTCTTGGGTTAAATCAAGAACCCATCTTTTTACCATGACTTGATGATTTTATCTTCCTATATGATTCTAATACATCCTAAGAAGTTCCCCTTCGAATTTCGGATCAATCCGACTTCAAACGAAGAAGTTATGGCCAAAACAGTTTTCACTATTCCGTCTTGACTCTGATTGGTCGATGGGTCGATAGACCAAGGCAATCGACCAATGAAAGATAGCTTCAATTTTCGCTCGATTTGATTCGTTTGCTCTCTGATCTTTTAGGTATCTTTCCTAATGTTGTATCTATGCTTGTTAGGGGTTTATTTGCCATGTTTGGTGTCTCTCTCTTTGATCTTTGGATTATCTTCGCGATAATCGGTAAGGGAAATTGATTTCCTTAACTACATAGATTGCTTGTTCTCTGGTTTCTACTTTATGAAACTATGAGATTACCTACTGTTATTGTATTTTAATTCTGATCTCCTGGGGAAAGCAAGTATCAATTATTTATATCATCTTTTCATTGTTTATGTTATATGAATTACTTATTACTGCTTAATCTGATGTTGCTTTTACATTCTCTTTTATATGATGAACTACTGGTTGTGTATGTCATGACTGATCTGAGAATGTGTTTGCTTAAGTTTGGTTTGGGATTGGGAAGTGTCCTTTTGACACTTCTGTCCTTGGACATTATCGGAAATAGTATGGGATGTTTCCGGGGTTGCCCATCGACACTTTCCCAAATCAATGGTTGTCATACCTAGGGATGTCTAGCAGTGTTTGGCTAGGATACACCCCTGTTATATCAGACCCGATTCGGAAGGGTATTGAGACCGAACGACCCGTGGTAGCAATGGGGATTCACGGGCGCTCAAGACCGGTAACCAACCCGTGAGAGGACGGGAATCACATTGTGGGGGCCATTTATTGGAGGGTTGCATATGGCTAGACTTGGGCTCATGGGCGCTCAAGACCGGTGAGTTATATCCGTGAGAGGACATGAGAGCTTCCCGTTTACCATATGTGGATAACCAATAGGGTTGATGAGTCCGTAGTCCGAGTTGGTCGGTGCCATAGGATACGCTGACTCTAGTGCGAAGGATACCGGAAAGGATCGTCAGGGACGAGGAATGGACGTATTTGGAACTGAGTTGATATAACTGACTAGATGACTTGCATTGGGCTAGGCTTTTCCTTGACATGCGCCAGTACTTATGCCAAACGGTTGTGAGAGAGTGTGTTGACTTAACCCCTTACCATGGAAATTGTCCGAGAAGGATGCAGGACCCATTCCCAATCGGTCGCCCGAGATATCTTAAATGGTTGGAGGGAATCCAAGATATCTTAAATGGTTGAGGATGTGAGCGGACCTACCCAAAGAAGTACGGTGCTATGACTTAAAGCATGTCTGCCATAGAGACCAGCATACATAGAGTTAGATGCATACATAGATTACTTGTTTCATATTGCATTGCATCTTGTTATGGTTTGCTTCCATGTTATTTATGTTGTTATGGATTAACTTGCCTTCGAGTTTCTTTGAAACTCATTCCTTTTTTGTACAATCTGTTGTTAGACTTCTCTGAGTGGTTTGGATTTCTTTGACGGCCCGTCTGAGGAAGCGCAAGGTGAAGAAGATGAAGACTGAAGAACAAGAAGAGCTGACTGAAGATGTGGATTAGATTTCCTTTGTTTCTTCTAGACTTATCTTTTACTTTACTTGTATTAGCTTAGAGCTTTATTTAGATTTCGATCTACCTTCCGCATGTGTTTGTAGGGTATATTTCCGCTATACTCTACAGTTGTCTTTTGATTTGGTATCTTGTTATTCCGCACTCTGATATTCTATAGTGATCCTTTTGAGATCCTTTCTTGACTTTTCTTATAAATTACTTGAACATTATGATTTGTTCTTGCTTTTGATTATGTTATTGTGCGAAATGGATATGATCGTTCCTAAACTTGATCTTTTGGGCTGTGGATCACACTCTCGGGTATGCTAGATAGGGTACCGGCTGGGAGGATGTGACAGGCATCATAGGGGGTAGAAGTCCGCTGAGTAAATAATTAGCAAAATCAGCATACCAAGGTGTTTGTGAGAGGGAAACAGCAAAGAGTTGTTCATCAAGGAAGACTTCTTTAATTTCAAATTCAGCTGCTTGGTTTGGATTTTCCAACCTAGACAGATGGTCAGCCACTTGATTCTCAGTCCCCTTCCTATCTTTTATCTCCAAATTGAACTCTTGAAGCAATAAGATCCATCTAATCAGCCTTGGTTTAGCATCCTTCTTGTGTATCAAATATTTGATGGCTGAATGATCTGTGAACACAATGACCTTTGCCCCCACTAGATAAGCTCTAAATTTGTCAAATGCAAACACAACTGCCAAGAGTTCTTTTTCGGTGACAGTGTAATTCAGTTGTGCTCCTGATAGGGTCCGACTAGCATAATAGATTGAATGGAATACCTTATTCTTACGCTGTCCCAAAACTGCTCCTACAGCCCAATCACTAGCATCACACATGACCTCAAAGGGAATAGACCAATCCGGTGCCACAATGATGGGTGTAGAGATTAGCTTCTTCTTCAACTCTAAAAATGCTATCATACATGCTTCATTAAAGCTGAACTGACTTTCTTTTTCAAGTAGGCTACACAATGGTTTAGATATTTGTGAAAAATCTTTTATGAACCTTCTATAAAACCCAGCATGTCCAAGAAAGCTTCTAATCCCTTTCACACTTGATTGTGGTGGTAATTTTTCTATAATGGCAACCTTGGCTTTATCCACTTCTAGACCCTGTTTGGAAACCTTGTGTCCAAGAACAATCCCTTCTCTAATCATAAAATGAAATTTTTCCCAGTTGAGGACTAAATTGGTTTCTTCACATCTCTATAGAACTTTTTCCAAGTGAGTGAGACATTCAACATAAGTTTCTCCAAAAACTGAAAAATCATCCATAAACACCTCTACAAATTGTTCCACCATATCAGTGAAAATGGCCATCGTACATCTTTGGAAAGTGGCTGGGGCATTGCATAGACCAAAAGGCATTCTTCTAAAGGCAAAGGTACCATATGGGCAAGTGAAAGTGGTCTTATGTTGATCTTCAGGAGCAATGGGTATTTGATTGTAACCTGAGTATCCATCTAAGAAGCAATAATACTCTTTTCCAGCCAATCTATCAAGCATTTGATCAATGAAGGGTAGAGGGAAATGATCTTTCCTTGTAGCCTTGTTGAGCTTCCTATAGTCCATATATATTCTCCACCCACTCACTATCCTTGTAGGTATTAGCTCCTTATTATCATTCTCCACAACTGTCATTCCTCCTTTCTTGGGGACCCATTGTACTTGACTCACCCACTTGCTGTCTGAAATTGGATACACCACCCCAGCATCTAACCATTTAATGATTTCCTTTTTGACCACTTCCTTCATAATTGGATTCAGCCTCCTTTGATGCTCCACATAATTATTACAGCAGTCTTCCAGCAGAATTTTGTGCATGTAAATTGATGGGCTGATTCCCTCGATATCTGATAGGGTCCATCCTAATGCTTTGCTGTATTTCTTCAGCACTTTAATTAACATATCTTCTTGCTCTGCTGTTAGCACTGCTGAAATGATAACTTGAAGTGTCTTTCCTTCACCCAAATAGGCATACCTAAGGTGTCCTGGAAGAGGCTTCAATTCTAACACAAGAGGCTCTTCAATTGATGGCTTAGGAGATTGAGTTGCATGCTCAGATAATACAAGAGGAACAAATCCACTCTTTCTTAATGTCTCAACTGGTCTTGCATCTAACCATTTAATGTAGCTACCTGCTTCATCACCCACTTGTGAAATTTCAGATGTTAATGAAAGCTCTAATGGATCTGTACTGCCCTTTGTCTCAACTTCTTCTAGAACCAGCTCCTCAATGATATCTACCATTGAGCATTGCTCTATCTCATCTAGAGATTTCATTTCCTGGAGAACATTGAAAGTGACTTGCTCTCCATTTACCCTCATAGTTAATTCTCCTTTATGCACATCAATCAAAGTCTTTCCAGTGGCCAAGAAGGGTCTTCCAAGAATGATGGGCACATCTTTATCAGCTTCAAAATCAAGAACAATGAAATCAGCAGGGAAGATGAACTTATCAACTCTTACCAAGACATCTTCAATTTTTCCTTTAGGATGAGCTAAGGATCTATCAGCCAGCTGAAGTGTTACTGTAGTTGGCCTTGCTTCTCCCACACCAAGCTTCTTGAAGATTGACATTGGCATAAGGTTAATGCTAGCTCCAAGGTCACAAAGGGCTCTCCCAATATAATTTTCTCTAATAGCACAAGGAATGGTGAAACTTCCAGGATCCTTTAATTTTTGAGGAAGCTTGTTCAGCAAGAAGGCACTACTCTCTTGTGTCATGGCTACTGTTTCAAACTCTCCAAATCTCTTTTTTTTAGAAAAGATGTCTTTCATGAATTTCACATAATTTGGCATTTGTTCAAGTGCTTCTACCAATGGTATATTGATGTGGAGCTCCTTCAAAACATCCAAGAATTTCTTGAACTGATGGTTTTGTTGCTGCCTTTGAAATCTTTGAGGAAAGGGGGGTGGTTTATAAGGCACTTTTTCTGGAGAACCCTGTTGCAATGGAGCTGTAGCTGGTGGTTCAACACTTTGGTTTTCAAAATCAGATTGGTCCTTTTGAACAGCCACTGGATCTTCCTTTTCCCCTTCTTCTTGGACAGGAATAGGCTCCTTCGGTTGATTGGACTTAAAATGAGGTGGCTCTAGATGTTTCCCACTCCGTAATGAAATAACCTTGCAATGCTCTTTGCCTTCACGCCTAGGATTTTCAGTATCAGTTGGCAATGATCCTTGAGGTCTGTTGCTTAAAGCATTAGCTAGCTGCCCAACTTGATTCTCCAAATTTCTCAATGAAGCTGCTTGGCTCTGAATAATTGCATCATTCTTTGCCATGCATTCTTTCAATAGGAGCTCAATTGATGAAGAAGGTTCCATAGGCTGAGTCTTCACTTGCTGTTGAGCACTTGGAAGCTGATAAGGTCTAGTTGGGATAGATGATGGGCCTACATTCTGTCCTTGACCATTCCAAGAGAAGTTAGGGTGCTGCCTCCAACCAGGATTGTAAGTGTTGGAATATGGGTTATTAGCTTTGCTGAAATTACCAACATAGTAGGCTGATTCTGGGTTAGATGGACAACTATCAAAGACATGCTCCCCACCACAATATGTACAAGAGACTGCTGGATTTTGTTGAGGTTGTATAGTTGCAGTCAAGTTTACAGATTTTAGCACACTAGTGAGGGATGAAACTTGTGCAGTTAAGGCTATCACTGCATCCAACTCATAAATTCCAGCCACCCTCTTACTTGCAGCAGCTCTTTCAGCTGGCCATTGGTAGTTGTTGTTGGCCATCCTCTCCAAAATTTCATAAGCCTCATTGTAAGACTTTGCCAATATAGCCCCATTGGCTGATGCATCCACTATGGATCGAGTTTGTCCACTTAAACCATTGTAGAAAGTCTCCATCTGAATCCAATGAGGAATGCCATGATGAGGACATTTATGCAAGAGCTCTTTAAACCTCTCCCATGTCTCATATAAAGACTCACTATCCAACTGTTGAAAACCAGTTATGTCATTTCTGAGCTTGGCATTCTTTGTTGGAGGGAAGTACTTCATCAAGAACTTTTCTACCAAGTCATTCCATGTGGCTACTGATTGTGGAGGTAAGGAGTTCAACCATGCTCTTGCTCTATCCCGCAATGAGTAAGGGAATAGCTTCAATCTCAAAGCTTCTTCAGTCGCTCCCGGTATCTTGAAAGAGTCACTTACTTCCATGAAGAGTCTAAGATGGAGATGAGGATCTTCTGTTGACAGCCCACTGAATTATCCCACAGTTTGAAGCATTTGGAACATCACCGGCTTAAGTTCAAAATGGAAGGCTTGAATATCTGGCCGTACTATGCTTGGATTCAGCTCATGCAACATGGGGACAGCATATGCTCTGATGGCTCTATCTCTATCATCACCCTCAGCTGCCATATTATTCTCATTATTATTCAATCCATTTCTCACTGCTTCAGCCATTGTTGGAACTGCTGCTAGGCCTCGTTGCTCCCTTCTTCTAGCTCAAAATGTTCTTTCTATTTCGATGTCAAAGAGTGCCAACTCTTGATCAGGCAGCATGTTCATACAAGGGTAAAAGCACCTGAGAATAAAAGGAAACTAATATCAAAGTAAAGAAATTTCAGGAGATAACTAAAACTTACTTCTACACTAATTATTAAAGACAAAAATTCCCCAGCAACGGCGCCAAAAACTTGTTGCTTGTATCTCAAGATATCACGCAAGTATACGTATCGCAATCAAGTAATAAATGATAAGTATCGATCCCACGGAGAATTATATCCTTAACTTTCAATGTAAAAGTAAAATTGATTTAAATGAAATTAACAAGGTTGATTGGTGATTGTCTAACTAATTAACCAAATGACAGGTAAAGAAAACTAAGGAACTAAAATGTAGATTTGAGCAATGGAAGAAACTTAATGAGTGACAAGTGTGTTAGGAATCAAGTTTCTCTTCCCCTGAATTTTATAACATAAATACTAAAGCAATACTACAACCCCAAGGTAAATCAAGAACTTGGAATGAATGGCAATATGGTATTTTCCAATACACATAAGTTAGCATCCTAAATCAACATCTGCATATTCCTATGAAGAATTGAATTAAGAATGCAATTTAAACCCAATCCAATCAATGGTAATGTGAGGTAATTGGGTATTCCTACCCAACCTACTAATTAACACAACCTAATTAAAGATGATGCTAACTCACACAATTCAACAAACACCTAGACTTCATTAATTTTTCAATTAATGAAATCATAACATTCATTCAAGAAAGATCATTCAAGAACTGAAATTAGTCAATATAACATGCTGAATTCATTAACAATAAAGTGGATTGCAATAAAACTAAAGAACACATGATTAGTTAGATATCAAAATTCAGGTTTAGGTACTATTATCATCCCAACACAGCTAAGATTTAGCCCATAACAGAATTCAAATGCATAAAACCAAGTATAGTTGACATGAGACTAGAAAGTAAGAAGATAGAGTTATAAAAACAAGAAGAAACTAAGGCTTCAATGCTTCCACATGAGCTCCAGCTTTCTTCTCCAGCAAATCAGCAACTCCAGCAGCTCCTTGCTTCCACAAGAGCTCCAGCCTTAGTTCTATCTTCCCTCCTCACAGCCGAGTCTCTATTCCCAACCTTAGCCGAATGTCTCTCCTTTCTCATCTTTGCCTCTCTTCTCTTTCTTCCATAAATGTCTTCAATCATTAGGTTAGATTCTGACCCAAGGATTAGAACTTTCATCCTGAGATCAAGGGCTGAAAACCATCATGTATTTACAAGAATTTTGTCCACTTAAGTTAGCCCTTTTTGGTCAATTCCATTTGAATTGGATCTGAGAATATTCTGCTCCGTTGTTGTAGCAATGCAGCAACAACTCTACAACAAAGTTAGATGACATGTTCTTCTATTATGAATCTTCACCTAAATGTTCAAGAGAAAGAGAAACAGTCAAATTCATCCATAAAAAGAAGGGAAATTCATGCAATGGTGACAAAAATGAACTAAACAAAATGCAACATGTTAAGACTAAATAAGACAACACCTAATGAATACTATCACTAAAACAAAGACAAAATACTCCTAAATCAAGCCATCTCAACTATAAAAGTTATAAATCTTAACTCTATTTCATAGAGTTATCAATGATACTGGACATCGCAATCATAATCAGAGACTAATTCCAACCATCTTCTTTGTCTCATATTTAACTCCTTTTGGGTAAAGAAGTACTTTAGGCTCTTATTGTAAAACCCAGCCCTAACCTTGACCCGGAAACCTTGTTATTTGTAGGTCCAGTGACCCGAAGTAAAGTAAGAACTCAGCTTTGGGCAATCCCAGTGGAGGACTTGGTGTGTGGCTTTGAATCCATGAGAGTTGATGATGAAGTTCTATTTATGGAAACTGAATCTTGATGAAGATCGGATTAGTTGATGGACTTCGAGTGCTCTCTATCATGGTTTGAAGGCATTTCTACCTATTAGGTAAGTCACTTGTTATGTGTGCAAAACCCCTTTAGGATTGGATTTGATCTGGGTCTTCAATTCCCTGTTTTGGAATTGCTGTCAGCATTGGTCGACTGATTGGTCGACTGGACCAGTCGACCAATCCACTCGACCAATGAGTGCTGTCTTTGGCAATTAGGTCTTGCTTGCTCTATTTAAGTCCAATCTCGAGTCTACTTCGTATTTGCTGCCTCCAAACTCTTTGAAACGAACCAAAGACCTCTGCAAGTCATCTCCCTTGCATCCTTGGTGATTTTCTTGACGGATCTTCGTCGAAATTCTTCCTTTTGCATCAAAAGGTATGTCTACACTCTCTTCTTCTCTTCCATCTCTATTTTTCTTTCCTTTTTGAGTTGAGACAGTAGAGGAGATGCTGCATTCTCTGTTGCAAACATCTCTGGACTCGTCTCTCATGATCATCCTAAGGATTAATGGCTAGAACAATGATCTTAACCATGATCATTGCAAGCTTTTGAAGGAATCATGATCAAACCATGATCTAGTCTTTGTTTAACTTCTGATTTTAATTCTGATCTCCTTGGATCTTCTATATTGATCATGTTAGTAGTAAATTGCTGTGTTTTCTTTTCATGATCCATGATCTATCAATCTCTAGTTGTTCCTCTTCTACCATACTATGTGTTCTTCATGAATCATGATAGTTACATATATGGTAGGTTTTGTTTCCATATTTAGATTTATGTTTTAAGCCTATTTCCTTGAAGATCTAAGTATGCTTTTCATGATACCTTTACTTGAAGCAATGATCCATCCTCCTATTGTTCTTGTCTTTGATTTCTATCTTGAATTCTTCAAGATCCATGGTTGATCTAATTATGGTAACTTTTTGTGTCCTAATTTGGATCTTGATGGCTTGATTGAATTAGTGTTTTGAGGTCCCCTATATGTTAGGATACTACTGATGTAGTTTACCCCTTGATTAGTACCCTTTTGAACCACCAAATTCGGATTTCATATCTTAAAACTCTGTTTTTTTAGGCTTATCGTCTTGCATTGGTCGATTGATTGGTCGATTGGACGATCGACCAATCCACTCGACCAATGAGTACAGCAACTCCAGAATTGGTCTGTGTTGGATGTTTTGGTATATTTTCTGTTAGGGATCTTTCCTAATATGTTGTATACACTTGTTTAGGACCTTCTTCTCAAGTTTGCCAAGATCTTACTTGATTTCTTAGGATTCCTTTGCGAGTTATAAAAGGTAAGGATGGTTATTTCCTTAATTACATAGATAGCATGAATCTAGTTTCCATATTTGAATATCATTGATATGTTTCCTTAATTAGATTCTTACAATGATATACTACTGTTGCATAACTTTGATTACAGTAGCATTACTTATTCATATTGAATTTACTCATGTATGATTTACTTACCAATTATATACAAAGTGATTGCAATTATTGATTTCTTTCCATATATGAAGTTACCATATATGTGATGATATGAATTGATGCATCTGTATGCTTAAGTATGGTTTGGAAAGGAGAGGTGTCCTTTTGACACTTCTGTCCTTGGACTACTACGGGAATATTATGGGATGTTTCCGGAGATGCCCTATGGACACCTTCCTAAACTGTTGGATGACATATCTAGGATTGTCTAGTAGTGTTTGGCTAGGATGTCCTGTTATGTCAGACCCTAATCGGAGGGGTATTGAGACCGAACGACCCGTGGTAGCAATGGGGATTCATGGGCGCTCAAGACCGGTAACCAACCCGTGAGAGGACAGGAATCACATTGTGGGGGCCATTTATTGGTAGGGTTGCATATGGTTAGACTTGAGCTCACGGGCGCTCAAGACCGGTAACCAACCCATGAGAGGACGTGAGAGCTTCCCGTTTACCATATGTGGATGATCAATAGGGTTGATGAGTCCGTAGTCAGGGACTATGAGGACTCTAGTGTGAAGGATACCAGAAAGGATCGTCAGGGACGAGGAATGGACGTATCTGGATCGACTTGATGTAACTAAGTAGAAGACTTGCATTTGGCTAGGTTTTACCCTGACATGCGCCGGTACTTAGACCAATGGTGATGTGAGAGAGTGGTGACTTAACCCCCAACCATGGAATGTCCCGAGGGATGCCGGACCCATTACCAACTGATGATGAGTGATTGAGACCTTCCTAAAGAAGTACGGTGCTATGACTTAAAGCATGTCTGCCAATAGAGACCAGCATACATAGAGTTAGATTCATTTATTCATTGCTTGTCTCATATCATATTGCATTTATGTTTGTTCTGAAATCCTGCCATTTATGTTATTATGGATTTAAGCGCTTCTTACCGAGTTTCTTTGAAACTCATTCCTTTATTGTACAATGTTTGTTAGACTATTCTGCAGTCTTGAATACTATGACGGTCCCTATGAAGAAGCGCAAGGCGAAGAGGCATATCTCCGGGAAGGTGATTGCGGTTACAACAATTACACTGAAGATCCCGCGAGTGGTTATGCTCCGTACGATGCTTAGTCCGACCATTGAGTGGAAGCGCCCTTGTGCTGTTTATGAGATTTACACTTATAGGGATGTTGTCTATAAAGTGGAGAACAATTTAGTTACCCATTGTACTTGCTACTTGGGATTAGATTTTGTCTAGTTTATTCTCTTTTAGAGCTATCTTTCCGCTGGTTGTAGAGTGGGATTTTGCCTCACTTTACTTATCTGTTTTTGACACTCTGATTATATCTAGTACTCTGATTTATATATGATTCATTCTTTCCTTATTGGATCTATGGTTTATTTTCCGCACTTTTATTATGATTGTTCATGATTATGTTATTGTTTATGTGGGAGGTTGATTACTCGATACCGATCTTCGGGCTGTGGATCACACTCTCGGGTATGCCAGATAGGGTACCGGCTGGGAGGATGTGACACTTATGATCTATGAAAATAGCAATCTTCTCACCATACAGGTAATGTCTCCAAATCTTTAGGGCAAAAACAACGGCTGCAAGTTCTAAATCATGAGTGGGATAATTCCGCTCATATTCTTTCAATTGCCTTGAAGCATAGGCTATCACCTTCCCATGTTGCATTAAAACACAACCCAAACCAATCTTGGACGCATCAGTATAGACTGTCAGACCACCTGAATTATCAGGTATTGTCAAAACCGGGGCACTTGGCAATCTATCCTTCAATTCTTGAAAATTCTTCTCACATGTGTCAGACCAAACAAACTTCTCCTCTTTCCTAGTTAGCTTAGTCATAGGAGCATCCAACTTAGAAAAGTTCTCGATAAATCTCTTATAATAACCAGCCAAACCTAAGAAACTTCTTATTTCTGACATCGTCTTCGGTCTTTCCCACTCGGCAACTGTCTTAACCTTGTCGGATTGACATGAATACCTTCGGCTGAAACAACATGACCAAGAAATACCACTCTTGGAAGCCAGAAATCACACTTACTAAACTTGGCATACAACTTCTTCTCTCTTAGTCTTTGCAAAGTAATACCAAGATGCTTCCGATGCTCTTCTTCGCTCTTTGAGTAAATCAAAATGTCATCGATAAAGACAATAACGAACTTATCTAACACATCATGAAATACTCGATTCATCAAGTCCATAAACACAGCAGGAGCATTAGTCAAACCGAAAGGCATAACTCTAAACTCAAAATGACCATATCTTGTCCTAAAAGTTGTCTTACAAATGTCACTAGCTTTCACCTTCAACTGATGATATCCGGATCTCAAATCAATCTTCGAGAACACTGTTGCACCTCTTAACTAGTCGAAAAGATCATCAATCCAAGGCAACGGATACCTATTCTTAATGGTCAATTTGTTCAACTCACGGTAATCAATGCACATACGCATACTACCATCCTTCTTCTTAACAAACAAAACCGGGGCTCCCCAAGGCGATACACTAGGCTGTATATAACCTTATCTGAGAGTTCATTCAGCTGCTCTTGTAGTTCTTTCAACTCGGTAGGCGCCATTCTATATGGAGCTTTAGATACAGGAGCGGCTCCTGGAATTAATTCAATCGAAAATTCCAACTCTCTATCCGGAGGTAATCCTGATAAATCATCCGGAAAGACATCCTTAAAATCACAAACAACTTCAACTTCTTCAAGCTTCTTCTTCACTTCCTTGACTTTACTTTCAGCTGTAGCACTTTCCACTAGTGCACAAACTTGCATCAAAGCAGACAAAGTCTTCTTACTAACTCTTCCTTTATCACCTTGAAACTCAAAGGCCGAATTACTACTAATCTGAAATTGAAAAATCCTCGAAGAACAAACAATTACAGCCTTATGGGCTGTCAACCAATCAATTCCAAGATCACATCAAAATCTTTCATGTCAAGAATCACTAAATCAGCTTTCAATTTCTTCTCACAAATCATAATGGGACAATCTTCTATCACTTTATCTAGTTTCACAACTGATCTAGTAGGAGTACTAATCATTAAACAACTAGACAAATTCTTAGGTAACAAGTCAGTCTTCCTAATGAATGCAGACGAAATGAACGAATGAGATGCACTCGTATCAAACAATACAAATGCAGGAATAGAAGCAATTAACAAAGTACCTGTCACAACTTCATGACTTGCATCTTGTTCAGTAGCAGATATACTAAACACTTTTCCGGCACGGGGGTAGATACACTCTTCGCTACGGGAACATAGGGCTGATTAGGCTTCTTGCGACAAGTACGAGCAAAATGACCGGGCTGCTTACAAAAGAAACAAACCGGCGGTCCAACTAAAGGTACAACTACTGGAGACTTCGAACCCATAGGTCTAGGGTTCACACTTACTGGCTTAACATTTGGAACATTCGCAATTGGCCTGTTCCCACCGAATTGACGCTGTTGTCCTGCCGGTGCAAAACTAGAATTTTGGCTTACACTTCTAGGCTGAAAACTAGGAGTAGGATATGGTGTAGATCTAATGAATCTTCTTTCCGTCCGGTCAACCAAACCATTGTTCCTTGGCTGCCACGTCCTTTGCACACGTGTACTTTCCTTTTCAGTTTCTTCAATCTTCTTCGAAACTAGAACTACCTAAGCGTAGCTCTCAATCGAAATCACAGTAAGATAAGCCTTGATTGCAGGACGCAATCCCTTGAAAAACTTCTTTGCCTTGGCACGATCAGGTCTTACAGAATCAGGGGCAAAGTAAAATAATTCCTCAAACTTCTGTTGATATTCCAACACAGACAAAGGTCCTTGAGTAAGGGCCATGAACTCAGCTTCCTTAGCGTCAATCACTGCTTTAGGGAAATAGTTCATACAAAATGCATCCTTGAAAATTTCCCGAGGTTAATCCACCAACATGCAAAGTTTCCAAAATAGGACGAGTGGAGGTCCACCAAGCATCTACTTCTTCTTTGAAGCTTACGTTCGGCAAACAAGATCTTATGCGCTTTAGAACACTGCAAGTGACGGAATGGTTTCTCTAATTCTCTCAGCCACTTGTTAGGGACAAAGTGTCCTTAGTAACACCAATGAAAGAAGGCACTTGCATCTTCAGAAAACTTTCCATCAGACGAGTATGAGGAGTTCCAGCTAACCTTTCCGCATTAGGGATTGCGATATGAGGAGTTCCAGCTAACCTTTCCGCATTAGGGACTGCGGTATGAGGAGTTCCATTCACACCAGTACGAGTCTCAGTATGAAGAGTCATGAAACCCGTCATCATCTAGTTGAACTGATTCGACTGCTGCTACATGATGTTGCCCATGATGTTGGCAATATCACGAAAACTATTCACTTCCGGAGCATTAGGTATACCGGTCATATTATCACCATTCACATGGGTTTGCTGACCAGTGCCACCATTAGGAGTATCTCCATGAAGCACTTCTTCCTCATTTCCAGTACTATTAGAACCAATATTGCGATTCCTTAGCACAATCATTCTGCAAAATCAAAGTAAGTCAAAAACACCGAAAATTTCCAATATACCATCAATAACCACTTAACCTTAGTCTTAGCATATCCAAATAAGACTAAGAATTATCACTTTAATCATCAAAAAGTCACCCAAGAATTATATATCAAAATCCCAAAATTATCCCAAAACTTTAAAATTTTACTCCTTGGGTTGAGTAGCTAGGTCGAGTCATCCAATCGACCCAAGCAGTCGACCCACGTAAACAGTGTGCGAAAAACACCTTAAAAATCACATTTTTCATTTCATACTCACTTCAAAACACAAGGCTTCGTGGGAGAGCTCTAGGGCAGGGTTCTCTAAGGTCTTCAAGAGTCATTCTAGGCCATCTAACTTCAAGAACAAGTCTCCAACATTCTTGCAACATCATCTAAGGTAAAAATTCTCTTTTCCTTGCTTTACAACTTCAAAACTGAAATGTATTCTTCCAAATACCATGATTAACTTGTTATGATTACTATCAAACATGTTTAGGAACATATAGGAATGTGTTCTAGGTGATCTTAACACAATACCATGTCTTTACAACACTTGTTATCGATTTCATGGTTTCTTGCTAACGATTTCTCAACCAAAAACCCTCTCTTGAAAATCTTCTCTCATTTTCAAACCACAAAGAGTTTCGCCTTCAAATCAATTCCTACATTCTTGCAATGATATGGTGAACATGCGTATCTAAATCGATTAAGCCAATTCCAAACTTCAAAAATCGCATTTTGACCTAATTCGAGAATTTTCCCCTTTTCTATGCTTGCTGAATTTTTACCTTAAATCCATCAAATTGATATGTTTTTGTCCAATGAAACATGCAAACACTCTATTCTAAGTATTATGCACATGCTAGTATGCCCAAACTGAAATTTTGCCAAAGTCGAAATTTTTTGAAAAATTACGAAAATACCCTTCATGCCGAATTTTGAAATTCTAGTAATGTCAAGTCTCTTCTTGTCTTCTTTACAGCTATATAGGCATCATGCCTCCTCGCGGACGACACATGGGTGGGAGAAGAGGCAGAGGTAGAGCCAGAGGTCAGGTTCCACTTTTGGAGCCGAGAGATGTAGTTAACCGCAGAGACCTATTCAGTACACCTCGAGTGGAGTACTTATATGAGGCCTTTTTCGAGCGGTGCCGCACTGAGTATGGAAGGTTACTTAGGCTACGACAGCTTACCACATTTCGGATCCGTCAGAGATTCGATACGATGGAGTGGACGCATCTTTTTACTAAAGATCTTCCGGTCTATCCGGAATTAGTGAGGTTATTCTACAACAACCTTACATCAGTTGAGAAGGATCGGAGGCAAGGTCCATTCGATTTGATCCTAGAGAGTCAAGTTCGAGAGACACGGATTCGATTTTCTACTAGCACACTGGCCGAGATCTTCAGGGTACCACACTATCTTTATGAGTGTGTATGGATACCGACTGGGTAGAGATAGATGCTTTCCTACTACCACATGAGCTGCATGAGGTTTGCATCACACTTTGGAGAGATGACAGATGCTATACACCACGGACTAGTGCACAGATGACAGATTCGGCTAGAATCATCGGTTGCATTGTTGGTCGCAACATCATCCAGAAGGCGGGGCATCACGAGAGAGTATCAGTGATGGATGCTCTACTGATTTACCGCACATACCGGGGTTTCGAGATTGATCTTTCCTTCATCATCCAGAACGTCATGCTAGAGGTCGTGAAGTCACCGGGCGTACGGAACCTTTGCTTCAGTTGTCTACTCACACTTATCTTCCGGCATTTCGGCGTGAGGTTGGAGGATACACTGATGCAGACACGATTGCTTGACTATGCCATCGGGACCAGGACTATTCGGCAGATGGAGATTACTCAGACTGAGAGATCAAATGATGAGGATGGTCTTGAGATTGATGAGGACGATGATGAGTCAGATGATGGTGACCATAATGCTGGCCCAGATACAGATGACCAGGCAATAGATGACATTGAGATGCATGAGGCAGATCAGGGTCATCAAGATATTCCCACATCATCACACTTTGAGACCGGAGGCCCTTCACTAACAGTTCTAGAGACTGCGGAGTTGTGTGCACAGATGCGCTCTATGACTTCCATGTTAGGGAGGATAGAGGCGAGACAAGAGAGGATGGAGTCCACGTTGACTCGGGTTGTAGAGGATGTTAGAGTGCTGAGAGAGCAGAGACGGTAGTCTAGATAGATTGTACTAGGATTTCCTTTTATGTTTCTCAAATGTAACTTGTTGTAGAACTTTCCTAGGATTAATGAAGTTCACTTTTGTTTCACCAACTTATTGTACATTATGCATTTTCTTTTGTTGTATTAAGTGATGTTTGTTAAATCAGAATTATTGTGTATTATTCAGAGTATATTATTCTTCACTTTTAAGTTTCTAATTCAAGTGTTCTATTATTCACTTCTAAGAATACTTGAGTCACTTTTGGATTTATGACTCAGGAATGTTCTATCATTGTTTCTGTGGTTAGGATTTCACTTGGAACTGTGGGCTCTGATACCACTCTGTGACATCCACCCAACCGGTATCCTATCTGGCATACCCGAGTGTGTGATCCATAGTCCACAAGATCCAGTAGTTAGTAAAATCAACCTCCACATTCACAACAATATAATCAAGAACAAGACTAAATCAATGTTAACAATATTATTCAAATGAATCAAAGTAAAGTAACGAGATAATCATCAGAGTGCGGAAAAGATACCAATAGGTATATAAATCAAAAGTAGAGTGAGGCGGAATCTCACTACACGAGTACAGCGGAATGTAGTTCAAAAATCAAAGGGATTACAACTGGTTCTAAAGACAAGAAAGAAAGTTATAATCTAACTAAAATAGAGTCTTTTCTACTTTATAAAGGATGTCCTCATAAACATAAACTTCATCGATTACGCTCAGACGCTCCCACTCCACAGTAGGGCTAATCCTGGTAACAAGAGAGACCACTCGTGGGATCCTCACAGTAATCTTCTTAATCGCCAACACTTTGCGTATGGTACGCTTCTTCATATTGCGCTTCCTCATATTGCGCTTCATAGCCATCAAAACCTGTAGAATAATCTAACAAAAGATATTGTACAAAAAGGAATGAGTTTCAAAAGAAACTCAGCAAGGCAAGTTATTCCATAATAGCATAAATAACATAGTATCAAAAACAAAGCATAAAGTGATATGATATGAGACAGACAATGCATGTATGAATCTAACTCTATATATGCTGGTCCTTATAGGCAGACATGCTTTAAGTCATAGCACCATACTTCTTTGGGAAGGTCTCAATCACACATCATCGGTTGGCAAAGGGTCCTTCATCCATCTCGGACAATCCATGGCTAGGGGTTAAGTCACCTCTCTCTCACATCACTGTTTGGTCTAAGTATTGGCACATGTCAGGGTAAAGCCTAGCCCAATGCAAGTCTTCTACTTAGTCATATCAACTCAGATCCCGATACGTCCATTCTTCCCCTCTTGGGATCCTTTCCGGTATCCTTCACACTAGAGTCAGCATATCCGACTCTCTCAAATACGGACTCATCAACCCTATAGGTCATCCGCATATAGTAAACGGGAAGCTCTCATGTCCTCTCAAGGATTGGTTACCGGTCTTGAACGCCCATGAGCCCAAGTCTATCCATATGCAACTCTACCCATAAATGGCCCCCACAATGTGATTCATGTTCCCTCACGGATATAACTCACAGGTCTTGAGCACCCATGAATCCCCATTGCTACCACGGGTCGTTCGGTCTCAATACCCTTCCGAATCAGGTTTGATATAACAGGGGTATAACCTAGCCAAACACTGCTAGACAAGTCCTAGGTATGAGAACCAATAATCTGGGAAAGCGTCAAAGGGCAACATTGGAAATATCCCATACTACTCCCAATGAGGTCCAAGGACAGAAATGTCGAAAGGACATTCCCCAATCCCAAATCATACCTAAACAATCACAATCATAATTCAGTCATATCATCCACAACAAATATCTCATCATATGAAAGAGTATAATAAGACAAGATTAAATAAATAAGAAACATACATGAGTAAGTATTCATACATAATCAAGTACATAAAGTAAATAAGGAAATAAGATTCTAATGTACTTGCAGCATTCATATCATATAGAAACTAACATAACAGTAGCAAATCTAAGTAGTTCCCAAATTAGAAACTAAATCTATGCAATCTATGTTAATATGGTAACAACTTCCTTACTTTAAATAGATTCGAATGTATTCTGGACGGACAAGAGGATGAATCCAAAGTTAGCAAATAAACCCTAGAATAGCATCACACAATCATTAGGAAGTAGTCCCAAAAGAATAAGCATCAATCGAATCGAATCGGACGAAGAAATCAGATTCTGTTCTTGCGGGTTGATTGGCTGGGTTGAGTGCTCCAGTCGACCCAGGCAATCTGCCCAAGAGCAAATCCGAAAATAAAAAGATAATCTTGATCCGAAACCTATGCTACACAAACCGGAATGCGACGAAACTTGGAGAGAATGTCTAACACAGTAGTCTAAAACTAAAAAGCATAATTTAGACATCAAACCACCATTAAAACCATTACTTACTAATTTAGAATCATAGTTTCTATTTTGGTAAAAATCATAGTTTTCATTGGAAACATGCTATGAATGAAAGAGATGAACTAGAGATGATTAGATCTCATTCTAGTACAAGAACACAGTAGATCAGAGGTATGAATAATCATAGAGAAGCATCTATAATGCTAGAATAAATCAAAATAGGAATATTATCATAGTTTAAGAAGAAATCATAAGAATCATGTCAAGAATGAATGAGATGATCATAGTACAAGAGAATAAAAAGAGATTGTAAAGATATGACTACAAGGTTGCAGCATCTTCCTCATAATCTTAGTTCAAAGATGAGAGTGATCATGGAAAGAATAAATCATTAACATAAAAGATAGAATGCTAAACTTTAATTGAAGAACAAGAGAGAGAGTTTGCAAGATTGCAAGATTAGGTCTTCTTCTTCAATCTTGGAGGCTTGGAGATGGTTTCCCTTCGTTCTCTAAGTGTTATGGAGGCTAGGGATACTAAAATCACAAAGTCATGGGGTATATATAGCAAGATACTCAAAACAGGAGATTCTATTCGAGTTCAACATCTCTGGGTCGATTGGCTGGGTAGCATGGCCCAGTCGACCCAAGCACTCGACCCAGGCTGTCAGCAAAGCCAAAGACAGGGATTTGAGGGTCTTCCACTACTCGGAATCAAAAGAAACTTTAAACACATATTCTATAACATACCTAGCATGGAAAAATGGCTTTAAATCATATCCCACCAAGCTCTAAGGTCATCAACTAATCTTCTATTCATCAAGGTGCAGTCTCTTCTTTATATCCAACACTGTCTTCAAGTATGGGGCATCATCGTCAATCTCCCTAGGTTCGGATTTGAACACTATATCTTCTACCAATATGGCCCATAGTTGACTTTCACTTCTACTTCGGGTCTTCGGACCTACAATCAAAGAGTATCCGGGTTAAGGTTAGGGCCGGGTTTCACATTGTGAAGAGTGTTGTTGCCCTACTTGGTAAACATAGATTGTAAAGGGTACTCTTGCCCTGTAACAAAGATCAATGAAAGGGTTTGATCTCTACCCATTGTATTGAAAGAGAATCACTAGTGGAATACTCTTTTGAGGCCAAGAGAGGAGTGGATGTAGACTTGCATAGTCAAAACACTATAAATGTTGTGTTGTGGTTGCTTGTAATTGTTTAATTTCGTTTGAATTTTCAATTTACATTGTATTTTCGCACAAACCGCAAAATTGGGACAATCCACTAGTTGCAACCGATTCACCCCCCTCTACGTTGCACCAACACCCATGAATTTCACATGCAACCTACAAGTTCTTCAAATGAGGATGCTCATGATAAAGATGTTATGGATCTTGATAATCAAGATGTACAAGGAGAAATTCAAGAAGAAACACCGGTTGGCATTGAAGAAGAAATTGTGGTACCTTTGGGAGGAAGGCCTACAAGACAAACTCGTTTGCCAGAAAGATACAAGGATTGTGTTGATCTAAATACTCTTAGAACTTTGGTGGCTTTAAATGAAGAACCAATCACATTTCTTGATGCCATCAATGGAGATGATGTAAAGCATTGGAAGGATACAATTAATGAAGAGTTTCAAGCACTTCAAAAGAACAAGACATGGGATTTGGTGGAATTCCAAAGGGAAGAAAAGCCATTGGTTGTAAATGGGTGTACAAATTGAAGAGAGGGGTGGATGGCAAGGTAGAGAGCTATAGGGCAAGGCTTGTTGCCCAAGGCTTTGCACAAAAGGAAGTTATAGATTTCTTTGAAGTATTTGCACCGGTTGTGAAGTTGTTGACTATTAGATTGGTGCTTGGACTTGTTGCTATGCATGACTTGGAGCTTGAACAAATGGATGTAAAAATAGCGTTTTTACATGGTGATCTTCTTGAAGAGGTGTTGATGTGTCCAAAATCCGCTCAGCCCTTAGATCATGGATGAATGACCTGCAAAAACAATCATCAGATGTGGCCCGACCGCGGGGGTCGGGAGTGCACCTTCGAAGGCTAAGTTATTTGATGAACTTATCATAAAAGGCTCTGCTTGAGAATAGAACAAAAGTATTAATACGAATATAAGGAATACGATTCAGATACCTCTCTTGTACGTAGGTTATGTCTTATATAGTGTTTACCTTCGAATCTCCTTCATTGGGTTTACTTGAACCTTCCGATCTTAATGATTAGATCTGTTGATAATAGATCCATTCGTTGGTGGAATAATGAATAACTGTGCGATCATAACGTGGCACTTATCTGAGCAAGCACAATCATTTTCTCTCATAAGTGTCGTTAACCGTCTCCTTGACGATTCGTCCACTCCAATTATTACAGAATCGGGCATGCCTGTTGACTGAGTCTGGTTTCTTCCTCAACAAGCTATCTTTAAACCTGGCCCGCTCAGATGCGAGTCGGTCCATTTCTTCCCGACTGGGGTCGAGGGTCGAACCAAGGATGGATCCGGTTCGACAATGATTTTTCCCGTATCACGAGCCCCCCAGACCAAGAGTTCGGGCGGTTCCAAGGGCTTGGTTTGAACTGGTCCCGTTTATCTAATGATGGTTTTGAATGATCCTTCGCTTATTAAATGTCGAATTGCATTTAATGCTACGGCATCACTTTTTCCTCGAGTTTCGCGAATGCCTTCATTTTTCATGGGGGTGATGCCACGTGTCCTCTGCAGCCAAAATCATCATTGCACACGAAATCAAAACAACGGTTTACAAAACGTCTATTCTAATTCGATTTGTTCAAACTTTTTTGAAACGTCTCCTGATCATGATCATCGATCCTAAAGTTATCCTGATCATACACGTCATCGATTATCTGCGTGCATAAAAACTGTTCGTTGTCTTCATATGTTTCATTCTCTTTGTCTGGAGTTTGAAATTTCGTTGTCTTCCTTGCGCCCTAATAGTCTTCTCGCTTTCACGCTCTCTGCTTCGATGAATTAGTAAGTTCACTAACTCTTTTGTATCCTTTATTTGTCTCGATCTTTCTTTTTGCTTTCGCCTCCACTTCCATTGAAAACCAGAATCAGATTTTTCTAGTGATGAAAAGTGGTAGGACTTTTGATGAAAGTCCTTCTGAACATAGCGTCGGTTACGGCAACTCAGGCGGTGAGGCTTCCGCCTCTGTCCCCGTCGAACAATCAAATAGTGACAAGCGAACTTTGACTACCATTTGGGGTGAGCTCGAAGAAGTGAGTTATCCGAAAAATGTAGGAAAAAGTATTGAAATTTCTTCCGCGCCTCCTGAGTCTGGGCATTCCAGAACTCTTAAAGCGACTGCCGAGACCTCTCGGTAAATTAAGCAACCTAGAAGACCCAAGGATGAACCCAGCTCTGTTCCTTCCTCATTCATTGAAGTTGAACTCCTTCAGCGATAGAATCTTTTGACTTTCCTCCTTCCTACTTTCTTAGAGCCCCCAATCCTGATGAAAGGGCCAACTCGAACTTGCCCGAAGAGTTCTCTTTGTATATAGATACTCTGAAGAGTGGAGTCTGTTTTCCATTCTTCCATTCTTTGTTTTCTGCTGTTTAGAATCATTGGGACATTTGTCCCGGAATGCTTCTCCCCAATAGCTGGCGTCTCATCGTTGGCTTTTTGGGTTTGTGTTTTGAACTTGGCTTCGAACCTTCTCTTTCTCTTTTTGTACATTTTCATGCTTTGTCCCTTTCCCACCCTTCGGGTTGGGTTTTTCTTTCCAAGCGTAACAAGGTTGAGCTTGGGTGGTTAGGCAGTATCCTTGCTAGGGGAACCTGTCCTTCCAATCACAAGGGGTGGTGCAGACGGTATTTTTTCTGCCAAGCGCCTCACTCAGTGTCACGCCCTCCCAGCCGGTACCCTATCTGGCATACCCGAGAGTGTGATCCACAGCCCGAAGATCAGGTATCGAGTGATCAACCTCCCACATAAGCAATAACATAATCATGAACAACCATAACAAGAGTGCGGAAGATAAATCATAGATTCAATAAAGAAAGAATGAATCGTAAACGAAACGGAATAATAAATATATAATCAGAGTGTCAACAGATAAGTAAAGTGAAGCAAAAATCCCACTTTACATCCAGCGGAAAAGTAGCTCGAAAGAATAAACTAGCTAAAAGCTAATCCCAGTAGCAAGTACATTGGGTAACTAAATTATTCTCCACTTTGTAGACGACATCCTTGTAGGTGTAGATCTCATAAATAGCACAAGGACGCTTCCACTCAATGGTCGGACTAAGCATTGTACGGAGCATAACCTCCCGCGGAATCTTCAGAGTAATTGTGGTAACCGCAATCACCTTCCCCCGGAGATATGCCTCTTCGCCTTGCGCTTCTTCATAGGGACCGTCATAGTACTCAAGTACTGGCAGGATAGTCTAACAACATTGTACAATAAAGGAATGAGTTTCAAAGAAACTCAAGTAAGGCGATTAAAAATCCATAATAACATAAATGGCAGGATTCCGTAACAATCATGAATGCAATATGATATGAGACAAGCAATGAATGAATGAATCTAACTCTATGTATGCTGGTCTCTATTGGCGGACATGCTTTAAGTCATAGCACCGTACTTCGTAGGAAAGTCTCAATCACTCATCATCAGTTGGTAATGGGTCCGGCATCCCTCGGGACATTCCATGGCTAGGGGTTAAGTCAACACACTCTCTCACAACCATTTGGTATAAGCACGGCGCATGTCGGGTAATACCTAGCCAAATGCAAGTCTTCTACTTGGTTACATCAAGTCGGATCCAGATACTTCCATTCCTCGTCCCCGACGATCCTTTCCGGTATCCTTCACACTAGAGTCCTCATAGTCCCCGACTACGGACTCACCAACCCTATTGATCATCCACATATGGTAAACGGGAAGCTCTCACGTCCTTTCACGGGTTGGTTACCGGTCTTAAGCGCCCGTGAGCCCAAGTCTAACCATATGCAACCCTACCAATAAATGGCCCCCACAATGTGATTCCCTGTCCTCTCACGGGTTGGTTACCGGTCTTGAGCGCCCATGAATCCCCATTGCTACCACGGGTCGTTCGGTCTCAATACCCCTCCGATTAGGGTCCTGACATAACAGGACATCCTAGCCAAACACTACTAGACAATCCTAGATATGTCATCCAACAGTTTAGGAAGGTGTCCAGAGGGCATCTCCGGAAACATCCCATAATATTCCCGTAGTAGTCCAAGGACAGAAATGTCAAAAGGACACCTCTCCTTCCCAAACCATACGTAAGCATACACATGCATCAATTCATATCATCACATATATGGTAACTCCATATATGGAAAGAAATCAATATTTACAAACATTTGTATAACATTGGTAAGTAAATCATACATGAATCAATTCAATATGAATAAGTAATGCTACTGTAATCAAAGTTATGCAACAGTAGTATATCATTGTAAGAATCTAATTTAGGAAACATATTAATGATATTCAAATATAGAAACTAGATTCATGCTATCTATGTAATTAAGGAAATAACCATCCTTACCTTTTATAACTCGCAAAGAATCCTAAGAAATCAAGTAGGATCTTGGCAAACTTGAGAAGAAGGTCCTAAACAAGGATATACCACATATTAGGAAAGATCCCTAACAGAAAATATAGCAAAGCATCCGAAACAGACCAATTCTGGAGTTGCTGTACTCATTGGTCGAGTGGATTGGTCGAGTGGTCCAGTCGACCAATCAGTCGACCAATGCAGACAGTAGCTTAGAAAATCAGAGTTTTGAGATATGAAATCCGAATTTGATGGTTCAAGAGGATACTAATCAAGGGGTAGACTACATCAGTAGTATTCTAGCATATAGGGGACCTCAAAACACTAATCAAATCAAGGTATCAAGACCCAAATTAGGAAACAAAAAGTTACCATAAATAAATCAAACATGGATCTTGATGAAGTTTGAAATAGAAAACAAGGACAAGAACAATAGGAAGATGGATCATTGCTTTGGTAATGAAAACATGAAAACATGCATAGGTCTTCATGGTATAAGGCTTAGAAGCATAAATCTAATTAAGGAAATAAAACCTACCATATATGTACTATCATGCATCATGAAGAACACATAGTAAGGTAGAAGAGAACAACTAGAATTCTATGGATTATGGATCATAGAAAGAAAACACAACCATTAACCACTAACATGATCAATGAAAGAAGATCCAAAGAGATCGGAATTCAGATTAGGAAATTAACAGAGATTAAATCATGGTTTGATCATGAATCCTTCAAAAGCTTGCAATGATCATGGTTAAGATCATTGTTCTAGCCTTTAATCCTTAGGATGATCATGAGAACATGTTCAGAGATGTTTGCAACAGAGGATGCAGCATCTCTTCTACTGTCTCAACTCAAAAAGGAAAGAAAAACAAAGATGTAGGAGAAGAAGAGAGAGTAGACATACCTTTTGATGCAAAAAGAAGAGTTCCGACGAAGATCCGCCAAGAAAACTCCAAGGATGCAAGAGAGATGACTTGCAGAGGTCCTTGGTTCGTTCCAGAGGGTTTGGAGGCAGCAAATACGAAGTGGACTCGAGGTTAGGCTTAAATAGAGCAAGAATCAACCTAATTGCCAAAGACAGCACCCATTGGTCGAGTGGATTGGTCGACTGGCCCAATCGACCAATCAGTCGACCAATGCAGACAGCAAGGCCAAAACAGGGAATTGAAGGCCCAGATCAAATCCAAACCTAAAGAGGTTTTGCACACAAGTCAAGTGACTTACCTAGTAGGTAGAAATGCCTTCAAACCAAGATAGAGATCACTCCAAGTCCATCAACTAATTAGATCTTCATCAGGATTCTGTTTCCATAAATAGCACCTCATCATCAACCTTCATGGATTCAAAGCCAGACACCAAGTCCTCTACTGGGATGGCCCAAAGCTGACTTCTTACTTTACTTCGGGTCATCGGACCTACAAATAACAAGGTTTCCGGGTCAAGGTTAGGGCTGGGTTTCACATTCTCCCCCCTTAAAGAAATTTCGTCCCCGAAATTGAAAGCGTACCTGTGCTTCCAAAGAGGTAAGGAAACTTCTCCTTCATGTCTTCTTCCTTCTCCCAAGAAGCTTCTTCAGGGGTATGGTTCTTCCACCGAATCTTCACCAAAGGAATGGCGCGATTCCGCAGCTGCTTGTCCTTCCTATCCAGGATTTCGGCCGGTTCTTCATCATAGGTCAAATCAGCACTAAGTCCTTCAGTGCTTGCTGCAAAATGTGTTCCGGATTCTCTATGTATTTTCGGAGCATCGAAATATGGAACACATTGTGCACACCAGCAAGAGGCGGAGGTAATGCTAATCGATACGCAACGGGTCCAACCTTTTCCAAAATCTCAAAAGGTCCAATGTAACGAGGGCTAAGCTTTCCCTTAACATTGAATCTCATCACACCCTTCATTGGTGAGACCTTCAGAAAGACTTTCTCTCCAACTTGAAATTCCAAATCGGTCCTTCTCTTATCAGCATAAGATTTCTGTCTCGACTGGGCAGACTTAATCCTTTCTCTTATCATATCTACCATAGCACTTGTAGCTTCAATCATCTCAGGACCTAAGACTTTTCTTTCACCTGTCTCAGTCAAGACAAAGGTGTCCTACAAGTACTACCATACAAAGCCTTGAATGGAGCCATGCCTATTGTTGCTTGATAACTGTTGTTATAGGCAAACTCAACCAAAGCTAGGTGTTCATCCCAATTACCACCCATATCCACCACACAAGATCCGAGCATGTCTTCCAATGTCCGAATTGTCCGCTCGATTGTCCATCGACCGTGGATGATGAGCTGTACTCAAGTTCAATTGGGTTCCCAAGGCCTTCTCGCAAACTATTCCAAAACCTTGAGGTGAACCTCGGATCACGACCCGAGACAATACTTAATGGCACACCATGCGGACGAACCACATTATCCACATAAAGCCCGGCTAGCTTATCCGGAGTATGAGTGATCTTCATAGGAATGAAATGGGCTGATTTGGTCAACCTATCAACAATCACCCACACAAAGTGTCATTGCCTTTACTTGTCCGAGGCAAGCTAGTCACAAAGTCCATGGAAATATCTTCCCACTTCCAACTAGGAATAGGAAGGGGTTGAAGTAATCCAGATGGAGGTTGTCGAACGGCTTTCACACGTTGGCAAGTCTCACACTTGGCAACAAAATCGTCAACATCCGCCTTTAGACCAATCCACCAAAAATGTTCCTTCAAGTCCTTGTACATCTTGGTGCTTCCCGGGTGTACTGAGAAAGACCGACCGGTGTGCTTCCTTCAATATTTCTTTCTTAACTTCATCGTTTGCAGCACACACAGTCTTCCTCTAAACAACAAAGCACCATCCATGGATATACCAAAGTCGGGGTCCGACTCTCAGGATTCGAAGAAATCTTCTCAACTTTGGTCAAAAACTCTTGATCGAACTCTGCAGAGCAACAATCTTATCTCTAAGACCATATCTTGCCGTCATGGCAGAGAGAATAAAATCAGAATTCTCAGGAACGATTTCCAAATCAAAACTCTCAATAGAAGACCACAATGGTAAACTCAAAGCATTCAAATCCAAAGTCTTCTTCTGGTTCTTCCTACTAAGAGCATCAGCAACAACATTTGCTTTCCCGGATGATACTTGAATATCACAATCATAATCGGAGACGAGTTCCAACCATCTCCTTTGTCTCATGTTCAACTCCTTTTGGGTAAAGAAGTATTTCAAACTCTTATGATCCGTGAAAATGGCAATCTTCTCACCGTAAAGATAATGTCTCCAAATCTTCAAAGCAAAGACAACGGCGGCAAGTTCTAGATCGTGAGTGGGGTAATTCCGCTCATAATCCTTCAATTGCCGAGAAGCATAGGCTACGACCTTGCCATGTTGCATCAGTACACAACCCAAACCAATCTTTGACGCATCGGTATAAACCGTCATACCACCGGAACTATCGGTATAGTCAAAACCGGGGCACTTGTCAATCTATCTTTCAACTCTTGGAAATTCTTCTCACAGGCGTCGGACCAAACAAACTTCTCTTCTTTCCTGGTCAACTTAGTCATAGGAGCAGCCAACCGAGAAAAGTTCTCAATAAACCTTCGGTAGTAACCCGCCAATCCAAGAAAACTTCTTATTTCCGTTTACGACTTCGGTCTCTCCCAATCAGCCACAGCTTGGACCTTTTCAGGATCGACACGAATACCTTCGGCTGAAACTACATGACCAAGGAAAACTACTCTCTTAAGCCGGAAATCACACTTGCTAAACTTAGCAAACAACTTCTTTTCTCGCAACCTTTGCAAAGTGAAACTTAGATGACTCGCATGCTCTTCTTCGCTCTTCGAATAGATCAAGATGTCATCAATGAAAACAATCACAAACTTATCAAGCACATCATGAAATACTCGGTTCATGAGGTCCATGAACACCGCAGGAGCATTGGTCAATCCGAAAGGCATGACTCTAAACTCGTAGTGACCATACCGCGTTCGGAAAGCTATCTTGAAGATATCACTAGACTTCACTTTCAATTGGTGATATCCGGACCTTAAGTCAATCTTTGAGAACACAACCGCACCCTTCAACCTGATCGAAGAGATCATCGATTCGGGCAGCGGATATCTATTCTTGATAGTCAACTTATTCAACTCACGGTAGTCGATGCACAAGCGCATACTACCGTCTTTCTTCTTGACGAACAAGACCGGAGCTCCCCAAGGTGACACACTAGGCTGTACGAAACCTCTATCAATGAGCTCATTCAACTGATTTTGCAACTCTTTCAACTCAGTAGGAGCCATCCTATACGGAGCTTTAGATACAGGAGCGGCACCAGGGACGAGATCAATAGAGAATTCGACATCTCTCGTCCGGAGGCACTCCCGATAGATCATCGGGGAAGACATCAACAAAGTCGCAGCACAACTCGACTTCATCGACTCTTTTCTCCACTATACCCTTGCCTTCAGATGAAGCATCATCCACTAGGGCATAGACTTGCATCAGGTGTGCAGACAGCACCTTCTTACAAACCCTTCTCTTTTCACCTTGAAATTCAAAGACCGGACTTCCACAAATATGGAACTGAATCTTCTTTGAGGAACAAAGGAACACAGCTTTGTGGGCTGTCAACCAGTCAATTCCCAAAATAACATCGAAGTCCTTCATGTCAAGAATCACAAAATTGGCTTCCAAGTTCTTTTCACCAATCAACACAGGACATCTAGATAACCCCTTATCTAGTTTCACAACAGACCAAGAGGTGTACTAATCAATAAACAACTAGACAACTTCTCGGGATTAGGTTAGTCTTCTTGATGAATGCAGATGACATGAACGAATGAGATGCACCCGTATCAAATAAGACAAATGCAGAAATAGAAGCGACTAACAATGTACCCGTAATCACATCATGGCTTGGATCCCGCTCAAGATCTGGAAATACTGAAAACTCTACCAGAGGGAGGAGCAGGAGCACTCTTCACCACTGGGCAAGGCTGCTGGGCGGGCCGCTTCGGACAGCACGAGCAAAATGACCAGCTTGCTTGCAGAGAAGCAAACAGGATTGCTGGATCCAACGGGGGTGGCTGCAACAGAGGACTTCGAACAAAAGGCCTTGCACTCGCACTTGCACTTGCACTTGCATTTGCTGGTGATCGGTTTCCGCCATATCGTTTAAACCGGCCGGGCTGCTGAAAACCCGTGTTCGACCTACACTCTTAGCCCGAAAGGTAGGAGTGGGGTAGGGTGCAGGTCTCACATAACGACGGTCATTGCGATCCACCAAAACCAGAATTCCTTAATCGCCAAGGCTTTTGCACACGAGCACTTTCCTTCTCTGTTTCTTCCAACTTCTTCGAGTTCTGCACCACTTGAGCATAGCTCACAATAGGCTGGATCGTGAGGTAAGCTTTAATGGCAGGGGCGCAGTCCTTTGAAGAACTTCTTTGCTTTGGCGAGGTCTTCCTTCAAAGAATCTGGAGCAAAGAAATGAAGCTCCTCGAACTTCGTTGGTACTCCAACACGGACAAAGTTCCTTGAGTCGAATCATAAACTCCGCTTCCTTTGCATCCTTCACCGCCTCGGGAAAGTAGTTCATACAAAAAGCCTCTTTGAATAACTCCCAAGTTACAACTCCCGCATGCAAACCTTCCAAAACGAGACGAGTGGAGATCCACCATGCATCGCCTTCTTGTTGCAACTTCCGTTCAAAGCAAACAAAATCTTCGAGCTTCAGAGCATTGCAGATGCCGGAAAGCCTTCTCCAACTCACGAAGCCACTTGTTAGGAAACAAGGGGTCCTTGGTAACTCCGGTGAAAGTGGGTACTTGCATCTTCGTGAAAACTCTCCATCGACGAGTATGAGGAGTTCCAGCTAAACCTCCCGCATTCGAGACTGCGGCATGAGGATTCACATTAGCACCAGCCCGGGTCTCATTATGCAGAGTCATGAAACCCACCAACATCTCGGTTGAACCGAGCCGCTTGTCGCTGCATCATATTGCCCATGATATTGGCAATATCTCCGAAACTTCCAACATTCGGGGCACCGGGGATCTCATGAGTACCCCGATCAGCATTTGGTATCTCACCACCTCCATGAGGTACTTCACCACCTCCCCGAGGTATTTCACCACCACCATGACCACTGGATTCACCACGCCCACTTCTCGGAGTAACCATTCTCGCAAAAACCGAGAACATCAAAATACCGAATTTCGAAGATTCAACATAAACCACAAGTCCAAATGATTTGAAAACTTAAATCATGATCAAATATATCCATATAGTCATCAAACAATATTCCATAAGGCAAAAATCACATTTTCCAAAAATTCAACAGCAAATGAGGTCACCGTGACCATTGGTCGAGTGGTTGGTCGAGTGACCCCGGTCGACCAATCGATCGACCAATGAAGACGGAATCACGAAAATTCGCATTTTAAGCCTCATTTCCACATTCCAACCTCATTCTAACTTCTTCCAAAGGTGAGAGAGCTCTAGGGAAAATATCCAAGTGTTCCCACAAGTGTTCTTGAGGTGATTTAGTGCTTCAACAACAACACCACAACACACCATCTTCATAAACAAGGTAAATCTCTCATTCTTTCTTCCATTTTCATCTTCTCATGCTTGCATTTCAATAAAACCATGCTTTACTTGTATCCAATGCTAGAAATCATGCTTAGGAATGCTTAGAAACATATTCCCTAGGTTTTAAACACAATGACATGCATAGACAACAAGTTTTAACACCTTTGGTGCTCATCTCGCAAAGTTTTATACCGAAATCGATATCTTTAGAAAAATTTCGTTTTCTCTCAAACCGCTTGAAATTTTCGCACGAGATCAAATGCTACATGCTCAAGATGACATTGTAGATAGGTCCATACAATTTGATTTAACCAATTTCAACTTTTCAAAAATCCAATTTTGACCTAAATTGCAAAATCCCCAAATTTCTTCTTGCTGAATTTTTCGCTTTAATCCAAGTTTTCGATCGATTTTCATCAAAACAACATCATAGACATGAAATTCCAAGTATTGTGCACATGCTAGTATGTTCAAATCAAATTTCCCCCAAATTTGAAATTTTCCAAAAAATTACGAAAATACCCTTTTGGCTAAAATCTTGAATAGCACTAATTGGAATTGTCTCTTGTCTCTTTCACGGATACATCATGCGGAGGGGAGGACGAGGAGGAGGTAGAGGTAGAGGTCGCATCGTAGGTGCTCTCAGGGGGCAGAGGTCGGGTTCCTTTCGAGCCCAGAGAGGAGGTTAGGAGACCGGACCTATTTGACACACCTCGGGCCGAGTTTCGTACGAGGCCTACTTCAGCTATTGTAACATCGAGATGGGGCGTCTACTTCACTTACGCCAGCTCGGAGCCTTCGAGATCCGGCAGAGGTTCGACACCTTACGGTGGACTCACCTCTTCACCGAGGATTTGCCGGTATACCCGGAGCTAGTGAGGTTGTTCTTCAGCAACCTTACTTACACACGAGGAGGCTCGGGGCCGGGGACATCCACTCGGACTTGTCCTCGGGAGCGGGGTCCACCGGACTCAGATTCGCTTCTCCACCCGGACACGGGCTGAGATCCTGCAGGTCCCTTACTACCCACATCGGTGTGTGTGGATACCGCCGGAGCAGCACTGGACAGCCATCTCGATGCCGTACGAGCTTCGCGAGATATGCTCTACGCTATGGGATAGCCGCCAATGCTTCACACCGTGGACTAGCGGACGGATGACGGGTTACGCACGTATTATCGGTCGCATAGTCGGCCGAAACATCATGCCGAAAGCCGGACATCACCATCGGGTCACGGTGATGGAGGCCTTGGTCATTTACCGCATCTACATGGGCTTCGAGATCGATCTTTCCTACATCATTCAGCAGGTCATGCTGGACTTAGTTCTGCGGCCTAGCATGCGGAACCTTTGCTATGGGAGGCTTCGACTTTGATCTTCGGGCATTTCGGGGTGAGTTTCGAGGATACTCCGATGGACACTAGATCACGGGGATACCCCATTGGGACTCGGACCATTCGACGGATGAGACTACATCGTTAGAGAGATCTCCTGGTCCAGAGGGTGAGGATGATGATGAATCAGAGGATGAGGATGAGGGATCCGAGGATGGAGGAGAGGATATCGGTCCCGATAGTGATGATCAGGCCGGAGATGATACGAGATATGCGCGAGGCCGAGCTCGTGCATCACGAGTTTCCTTCATCACATTTCGAGGCAGGTGGCCCTTCACATGCGGTTCCGGAGACTTCAGATCTTGGTGCACAGATGAGATCGATGACTTCCATGCTAGAGAGGATGGAGGTCGGACAGAGAGCAGATGTACGAGAGGATGGAGTCTCGACAGACAGGATAGAGCATCGGGTGACTCAGCTAGCGAGAGGAGTTCGGAGCATATAGAGATCGAGTAGATCACCTAGATAGACTGTACTTTAGGATTTTCCATTTATGCTTTTCGGATGTAATCATTGTAAAACTTTTGAAATTAATGAAGTTCATTTTGTTTCTCTTTATTTATTGTATGTTATGCACTTTTCTTTTCCTTGCATTAGTGTCATTTGTTCAAGTATAATTATGGTATGTTATTCGAAATGTTCGTTATGCCTCAAAGTTCAAGTTTCTAATTCGGTGTTCTATTATTCACTTCTAAGAGTAGAAGAGTCACTTCAGATCAATGACTCAGAATGTTCAGTTGTTGCCTTTTGTGGTTAGGATCTCCTCGAACCTTGGGCTCGATACCAATCATCACGCCCTCCCAGCCGGTACCCTATCTGGCATACCCGAGAGTGTGATCCACAGCCCGAAGATCAGGTATCGAGTGATCAACCTCCCACATAAGCAATAACATAATCATGAACAACCATAACAAGAGTGCGGAAGATAAATCATAGATTCAATAAAGAAAGAATGAATCGTAAACGAAACGGAATAATAAATATATAATCAGAGTGTCAACAGATAAGTAAAGTGAAGCAAAAATCCCACTTTACATCCAAAGCGGAAAAGTAGCTCGAAAGAATAAACTAGCTAAAAGCTAATCCCAAGAGCAAGTACATTGGGTAACTAAATTATTCTCCACTTTGTAGACGACATCCTTGTAGGTGTAGATCTCATAAATAGCACAAGGACGCTTCCACTCAATGGTCGGACTAAGCATTGTACGGAGCATAACCACCCGCGGAATCTTCAGAGTAATTGTGGTAACCGCAATCACCTTCCTGGAGATATGCCTCTTCGCCTTGCGCTTCTTCATAGGGACCGTCATAGTACTCAAGACTGCAGGATAGTCTAACAACATTGTACAATAAAGGAATGAGTTTCAAAGAAACTCAAGAAGGGCGCTTAAAAATCCATAATAACATAAATGGCAGGATTCCAGAACAATCATGAATGCAATATGATATGAGACAAGCAATGAATGAATGAATCTAACTCTATGTATGCTGGTCTCTATTGGCAGACATGCTTTAAGTCATAGCACCGTACTTCTGTAGGAAAGTCTCAATCACTCATCATCAGTTGGTAATGGGTCCGGCATCCCTCGGGACATTCCATGGCTAGGGGTTAAGTCAACACACTCTCTCACAACCATTTGGTATAAGTACTGGCGCATGTCAGGGTAATACCTAGCCAAATGCAAGTCTTCTACTTGGTTACATCAAGTCAGATCCAGATACTTCCATTCCTCGTCCCTGACGATCCTTTCCGGTATCCTTCACACTAGAGTCCTCATAGTCCCTGACTACGGACTCACCAACCCTATTGATCATCCACATATGGTAAACGGGAAGCTCTCACGTCCTTTCACGGGTTGGTTACCGGTCTTAAGCGCCCGTGAGCCCAAGTCTAACCATATGCAACCCTACCAATAAATGGCCCCCACAATGTGATTCCTGTCCTCTCACGGGTTGGTTACCGGTCTTGAGCGCCCATGAATCCCCATTGCTACCACGGGTCGTTCGGTCTCAATACCCCTCCGATTAGGGTCCGACATAACAGGACATCCTAGCCAAACACTACTAGACAATCCTAGATATGTCATCCAACAGCTTTAGGAAGGTGTCCAGAGGGCATCTCCGGAAACATCCCATAATATTCCCGTAGTAGTCCAAGGACAGAAATGTCAAAAGGACACCTCTCCTTCCCAAACCATACGTAAGCATACACATGCATCAATTCATATCATCACATATATGGTAACTCCATATATGGAAAGAAATCAATATTTACAAACATTTGTATAACATTGGTAAGTAAATCATACATGAATCAATTCAATATGAATAAGTAATGCTACTGTAATCAAAGTTATGCAACAGTAGTATATCATTGTAAGAATCTAATTTAGGAAACATATTAATGATATTCAAATATAGAAACTAGATTCATGCTATCTATGTAATTAAGGAAATAACCATCCTTACCTTTTATAACTCGCAAAGAATCCTAAGAAATCAAGTAGGATCTTGGCAAACTTGAGAAGAAGGTCCTAAACAAGTATATACCACATATTAGGAAAGATCCCTAACAGAAAATATAGCAAAGCATCCGAAACAGACCAATTCTGGAGTTGCTGTACTCATTGGTCGAGTGGATTGGTCGAGTGGTCCAGTCGACCAATCAGTCGACCAATGCAGACAGTAGCTTAGAAAATCAGAGTTTTGAGATATGAAATCCGAATTTGATGGTTCAAGAGGATACTAATCAAGGGGTAGACTACATCAGTAGTATTCTAGCATATAGGGGACCTCAAAACACTAATCAAATCAAGGTATCAAGACCCAAATTAGGAAACAAAAAGTTACCATAAATAAATCAAACATGGATCTTGATGAAGTTTGAAATAGAAAACAAGGACAAGAACAATAGGAAGATGGATCATTGCTTTCGGTAATGAAAACATGAAAACATGCATAGGTCTTCATGGTATAAGGCTTAGAAGCATAAATCTAATTAAGGAAATAAAACCTACCATATATGTACTATCATGCATCATGAAGAACACATAGTAAGGTAGAAGAGAACAACTAGAATTCTATGGATTATGGATCATAGAAAGAAAACACAACCATTAACCACTAACATGATCAATGAAAGAAGATCCAAAGAGATCAGAATTCAGATTAGGAAATTAACAGAGATTAAATCATGGTTTGATCATGAATCCTTCAAAAGCTTGCAATGATCATGGTTAAGATCATTGTTCTAGCCTTTAATCCTTAGGATGATCATGAGAACATGTTCAGAGATGTTTGCAACAGAGGATGCAGCATCTCTTCTACTGTCTCAACTCAAAAAGGAAAGAAAAACAAAGATGTAGGAGAAGAAGAGAGAGTAGACATACCTTTTGATGCAAAAAGAAGAGTTCCGACGAAGATCCGCCAAGAAAACTCCAAGGATGCAAGAGAGATGACTTGCAGAGGTCCTTGGTCTGCTCCAGAGGGTTTGGAGGCAGCAAATACGAAGTGGACTCGAGGTTAGGCTTAAATAGAGCAAGAATCAACCTAATTGCCAAAGACAAGCACCCATTGGTCGAGTGGATTGGTCGACTGGCCCAAGCCGACCAATCGGTCGACCAATGCAGATAAAGAAGGCCAAAACAGGGAATTGAAGGCCCAGATCAAATCCAAACCTAAAGGGGTTTTGCACACAAGTCAAGTGACTTACCTAGTAGGTAGAAATGCCTTCAAACCAAGATAGAGATCACTCCAAGTCCATCAACTAATTAGATCTTCATCAGGATTCTGTTTCCATAAATAGCACCTCATCATCAACCTTCATGGATTCAAAGCCAGACACCAAGTCCTCTACTGGGATGGCCCAAAGCTGACTTCTTACTTTACTTCGGGTCATCGGACCTACAAATAACAAGGTTTCCGGGTCAAGGTTAGGGCTGGGTTTCACACTCAGATCTTAACTTCCCGATCACCTGGAAGCTGCTTACTTCATATTCCGAGGGTAACCGGGTCATTCCCCTATTTAAGGCCCAAAAAGTAGCTGCCAAGAAGATCAAGTAAATTCCATGGTACCAAGAGATACATGGTCTTGAGATGGAGTACACCCCAATTCTTCAATATTGGGGGCTGGCTCGTTGTGAGCTTCCAAACTATTGCATTTGTCTTTTGGAATGTATTGCAACCTTATTTGATTTTCTGACTTTTATCCTTCTTTGCAGTGCCTCCCCGAGTTAACCCAGAGAACCTTCGGGTCAAGGCGGCCAAGGCAGTTGTAGCTGCAGAGCAACGGTTTCCTCGGGCCTTGTCGGCAGATGAGATAGCTGCTATGCCCCCTCCAGACCCTTCTTACAAGGGTATAAGGAATTTGAAAACAGTGGTTGAAGCCTTAGGGAGAGGGAAGAAGCCAATTGGAGAAGAGGCAGAAATCCCCTCTCCAGCCCGAACCAAAAGGAAGCATGACCCAACCGAAGCTTTTGTCCTGAAGAAATCTCAGAAGAGTCAAGACTCTGAGGAGGTTTTTGTGCCACAATGGAAGTTGAGCGTGTCGGATTAGGTCACGCAAGATCATGAAAAAGTTGTCGAGTGGAGCTCTTTTAGCCTGATGCCAGCCGATCGTCAAGCTCTTGAGTCTTTGAGTGACGATACGCTCGTTTGTCTCTCAACAAGGTACTGTATTTCCTTGATCTTTTGTCGCTTGCTTTATTATCCTTTCTAGGATTTCTTTGATAATTGTCTGTTTCCTCAAGACTGCTATGGTGAGTTTCTACCAGCATATCGAAGCTTTGAACTGAATTGGTTGTGGTGGCTCCCTACTCTGAAGTTGTGAAGAGCAGTTGGCGATAGAAAATTCCAAAGTGGATCAGTTGAAGAAGGAAGCAGTAGTGTTGAAGGAGGAAAATGACAAAGTCAACACCTTGGAGAAGGAACTTGACTTGTCCATTAGTCGTGCTGGAGCCCTGGAGCGTGAAGTGAAGAAACAAAAAATGCACATCTCCGAATGTATGGATAGGGTTGAAATTTTGGGCCTTGACAATGATCGTCTTAAGAAGGCGACCGTTCCCCACAAACCGAAACATCTTTCCCAAGATCTTCGGAAGGACTGCATTCAGAAGTACCTGAACATTGTTCACTTCAACGAACTAATGACTCCATACAACCTTCAAGCCTACCGAGCAGGACAAAATGATGTCTGGAAGGCTATCCTTGAGGCAAACTACTTTTGATACGACTCCTTTTCAGGGTGTTTGCCACAAAGAAGTCTTCGAAAAGCTCAAGCTGCATCTCCCCGATTGGGCTCATGGAGATGAGGATCCTGTTCCGGCGGATCCGAACATTGAGGAGTTTGTCAATGATTCGCCGCCTCTTCCCGAGGAACCTCGGCGGCCTGCTCTAGTCGCGGATCCTTTTGTAAACCCGTCAAAGAAAAATAGAAAATCTGTTTCTCCTCCTTTTTTTTTTTTTTTTTTTTTTTTTTGTAAGGGTTGGCCCCCATGGCCCTTGGAAATGAAATGGATTTTTACTTTCTTTTTCTTGAACTCTCGCAATATTTTCTGTGATGATCTGGTAGTATTTTCTGATAGCGTACTTGGAGAATTTTCTCTTTTTCTTCCTTTAGGATCACGTTCGGACATGAACTAGGCTTGCTCTGAAATAACCTTGTACCTTGGTCGAAGCTGACGTTCGGGAAACTCAGAGGGGTTGACGTTCGGGAACCTTGGGATACACCCCAACCTCTGAGTTGGTTCGGTTCAATCCGAATCCACTGTGACTTACTTGAAGCATTTTTCTCCAAGTTGCACCCTCTTTATGATGAAACTCAAACGTTTCCTCGTATTTGTGATTGAGTAGTACTTCCCAAGAAATTGGAAATATTCTTTTCATTTAATATTGGTGGGACGGTTGGTTTTTTGTTGTGCATTCTCGTATCAGGTGCATATTGTTCCATGTGGAGACTTGGGACGAACTTAGCTCTTAAGTTTCGAATTTGAAACGTCGTTATCTCCTGACCGTTGATCTTGGATTTGTTTTTCAAAATTCGAACCGTCCCTCGTCCTTGACCCTTGATTCGTATGAGCTTTAAACCGTCGCATCACCCCCTGGGGCTATTTAAACCCCTTAGGTGTGCTTCAAACTTGCTTTCATCCTTTGCAGAAGCAGTTGTTTGTCTGATTACTTTCTCTTCGCCTTCGTTCATTAACGAAACTTGTCTTCATCCTTTGTTGCCTTTGCATTCCTATCCTCTGACGATACCTTGAACAATACTTGAATATGTTTTCTCATTCTTTTTCTGTCTAGTTCATTGGCTTCTCCTCCGTGAATAACTTCACAGTTGTATACTTGGGGGTTATTCATTCCAGAAGCTCTTTGCTGGAAACTCCTTTTCTGATATCTGAACTTCAGACATCTAGGGTTTCTCTTTTCTTTTCTTTTTTTTTTTTTATTTTTATTTTTTTATTTTTTCGTTGTTGTTGTTGTTGGCTGACCTCTTAAACTGATGACGCTTGTCTTTCCTTGCATTGCCTCCAAGAGTTAACTTGGATGTTGTTAGGGAAAAATCTACTAAGAAGACTACTCCAGTGGTGAAAAAGGTTGTTCAGAGCGAAGAGGCTGCTATTGGTGATTCTCCTAAAGTTCAAATTCCCACAGCCTTTGCTGATGTTCGTTGGCATCTTCTTCCATGATGGAGACCATTCGGTCCACCAAGGAAGATGTGATTCCTTCTGTTATCGTTCGGGCTTCTGAAACTCCAGCTGGTGCCTCGTTGGCATCTTCTTCCATGATGGAGACTGTTCGGTCTGCCAAGGAAGATGTAGTTCCTTCAACTGTTGTTCGTGCCTCCAAAATCCCATCTGGTGCCTCGTTTGCGTCTTCCTCCACGCCTTCAACAGTTATGGATGAAGTCATGGATATTGCTCCTCCGAGGGTGGAGGAGGTTTTTCAAGAGGCCGAGGATTCTACTTCCAAGAGGAAGCATCCTCAGTCAGATGATGAAGTATATAGGCCTTCCTAGTCCTTGAAGAGGTCTGACTTGGTGACAGGCGATTTTGAAAAGGCGCTAGAATGGTGCAGTTTTGCTCGATACACCGCCGAGAACAAAGCCTTCAATGCTGTTCTAGACAAGGCCTTTATAAGGTCATTCGTGTTGTAAGTATCTTTTCATCTTTTTCTTTCCAAGAATTTTTCTCGCTTTCGACTAACTTCTTTTCGTATTGCAGAGCCTTGCCGAGAACTTCCACAAGCAGGTCGAATCAGCTTTTAGGCTCAGTAACCAAAGCAATGATCTTTCCCGGATTCGGGAAGAATCCAAAGCAAAAGACTCCGAGCTTGCTCATTGTCAGGACATGCTTTGGGAAGTTGCCCGAGTGAAGAATTCTAAAATCGGGCGACTTCATTCGGATTTGGATGGTGCTAAGGAGAGAATCCGAAAGATGGAGCAGGAAGTTGAGAAGCTTTCGGGAGAGCTAAAGGGGTCTGACGCTAAAGCTCCTACACCTCCAGCTCAAAGGCAAGCCGTTCCTTCCCTGCCCAAAACTCTTCTGACTGATGTTCACAGGATTTGTATCTTCAAATATTTGCAGAGCAAGCCATTTGTTAATATGCTGAATGCCTATGATTTGCAGGATTATCGGGATGGCGAGAACGAGGTATGGGAGTCGATCCTAAGGAGAAATCCTTATTTCAACACGGCCCCCCACCGTAAAATTTGTCATCCCAAAGTGTTTGAAAAGTTGCGACTTCTTCTTCTTGCTTGGGCTAAGGATGTGGTAGATCTGCCCATTCCAGATCCGAATATAATGCATTATCTCGATGACTCTCCTCCTTTGTCCCCCCTTAGAGGATTTAGCTATGAAGAGCTTGCCTTGAATGCAGGTTTGATTAAGGGTCAAGCTTCTTCAGAAAAAGTTGGATGAAGAGTATGGAATTGCGGAGGATTTTGTACTGTAGGTGGGAGCTTACAGAATTCTTCGCAATCACCGAGGATGAGAAGGGTCAGTCAAATGATGAGAGGACCTATGTCTCCACAGCCAGCAGTCCACCTATGTCTCCACGGCCAGCAATCCCGACTGTTTCGACAAAGGAAAGTTTACTGAAACTCTTCGCAATCACCGATGATGATACTAAGAATTTCTCGTTTCTCGACCGAACGAAGATTTGACCTCAACACTTGTTACCTCTCATTTATTTTTTCTGAGAACTTTTTGATGTTGTAAAGGTTGGCCCCTTCTAGTCGTTTTAAAGAAATAAAGAATTAACTTTATCCTTAAACTTTGTCAATCATCGAAGTCTTTGCTTTAGTATGCCTTAGCCGATCGAAACTGTTGCCTTTTCTTAGGAATTTCTGAAGAATTCTTCTAAGCTTTCGGAGGTCTCACTCGGGTTTTAAACCAATGCCTCTATGACTACTTAAGAATTTCCTAGAAATTCATTAAGCTTGCGAAGGTCCCACTCGGGTTTTAAACCGATGCATTACTTAGGAATTTTTGAAGAATTCTTCTAAGCTTTCGGAGGTCTCACTCGGGTTTTAAACCGATACCTCTATGACTACATAAGAATTTCCTTAGAAATTCATTAAGCTTGTGAAGGTCCCACTCGGGTTTTAAACCGATGCCTTACTTAGGAATTTCCGAAGAATTCTTCTAAGCTTTCGGAGGTCTCACTCGGGTTTTAAACCAATGCTTCTATGACTACTTAAGAATTTCCTTAGAAATTCATTAAGCTTGCGAAGGTCCCACTCGGGTTTTAAACCGATGCCTTACTTAGAAATTTTAGAAGAATTCTTCTAAGCTTTAGGAGGTCTCACTCGGGTTTTAAACTGATGCCTCTATGACTACTTAATAATTTCCTTAGAAATTCATTAAGCTTGCGAAGGTCCCACACGGGTTTTAAACCAATGCCTTACTTAGGAGTTTCGGAAGAATTCTTCTAAGCTTTCAGAGGTCTCACTCGGGTTTTAAACTGATGCCTCTTGATTTGATCCATTTTTGCTGAATATTGTGTGTTGCCCCCAATCAAAAGATGTTGTGTTGAAAACTCAGAATTGCATTGATTGAGTCGAATGCCTTACATCATAAATGAAAATGATAATCTTCTAGGGATAATTTTTCTTCAGATGTCTAGCATTCCACGAACGATCCAGCTCTTTTTTTGTTGCCATGTTCTTCAGATTATATGCCCCCGAGCCGACTGGCTTCATTACCATATAAGGTCCTTCCCACAAAGGATCTAATTTCTTCTGAGGGCGTGGGTCTGAAGCTAAAGTATTCCTTAACACCAGATCTCCCACTCGGTACTGCCGACGCTTTACTGGGGAATTATAGTGTGACACTATCCTTCGCTGATAATGTTGGGTTTGAGCAACTGCTTTTGTCCGAACTTCATCTAGTAGTTTGAGGCTATCTAGCAATCCTTGTTTGTTTGATTTTTCTTCGAATTCTCTTTCCCAAAGTGTCCAAGCCATTACTTCGACTGGTGCTAATGCTTCAGATCCATAAGCCAATTTAAATGGAGTTTCTTCGGTGGGAGTCCAAACTGTAGTACGATAGGCCCACAGACATTGTGCTATTCTTCAACCCATAAGGCTTTGTCAGACTCAAGTCTTTTCTTTATTCCATAGAGTGGTGTTCGGTTGGTAACCTCCACTTGCCCGTTGCTCTGTGGGTATGCTACTGATGACATTTGATGTTCAATCAGGTAAGTGTTGCAGAACTGCTCGAACTGTGGGTTCTCGAATTGTGTACCATGGTCGATTACAAGGATTTTTGGCATCCCAAACCTATAAATGATAGATTCCAACACGAACTTCTCCACCCTCTTTTCAGTGATGGTTGCCAAAGCATTAGCTTCTACCCATTTGGTGAAGTAATCAATTGCTACGATGAGATATTCTCTTTCGCCCGCAGCCTTGGTGAATTTTCCCATAATATCAATTCTCCACATTGCAAAGGGGATTGGGTCCAGAATTGATATTAGGGTTTCAGCTGGCCTTCTTGATATTGTGGCATGGATTTGGCAATTGCTACAGTGATGAACGTATTCCATTTCCGCCTCTTGGAGCTTCGGCCAATACATGCCGGGTCTTAAGATTTTGTGGGCCAGAGCTCGACCGCCCATATGCGCCCCCACAAATTCCTTCATGAACTTCTGCCAATGCTATTTTGATCCTTCGGGACCCAAACATCTCAAGAGGGGTCCAGCATAAGATCTTTGGTACAGCCTTAAATTCTGCATTACAAACCTTAACACCCGTACCTTGATTGCTTTTGCTTCCTTTGGATCTTCTGGTAGATTATCATCTCTGAGATATTCCACGATCGGGTCCATCCAAAGATCGTTCGGTTTCAATATATGATATCTCCTTTTTCTCGATTGCTTGGGAATGCTAGTTCCTCAATGTAGACCGAAGGGTCTAGAGTCTTTTCTTTGGCGTTAGCTAGTTTCGAAAGCTCATCTGCCATTGCATTTTCGTTTCTTGGAATCTGACATACATTCAAATTCTTGAATTCCTTCTACAACTCTTGCATGATTTCTTGATATTTTTGCAATTGGGGCTCCTTGACGCCGTACTCCACTTGCACTTGATTGACAATAAGCTGTGAGTCATTGAAGATAGTTACCTCTGGTATTGCCAGTGTTTTTGACTGACGGAGTCCAGCTATCAAGGCCTCATATTCTGCCTCGTTGTTGCTTGCTTCGAATGTGAACCTCAAAGCATAGCGAATAATGAATCCTGTCGGGCTTTTCAAAAGAAACCTTGCTCCAGCTCCTTGCTTATTGCTCGAGCCGTCTACGTATACCTCCCACATGGTTGGAATACCGGGTTCAGCTACATCCTCGGTCAGTGCAGTGGTTTCTACCACGAAATTGGCCAATGCCTGGGCTTTGATTGTCTTTCGAGGTTTGAAACTTACTTGGAATTCGCCAACCTTGACCGACCATGCTACCATTCTTCCAGACAAATCAGGCTTACGCTGAACTTTATTAAGAGGAAAAGTAGTCAATACCTCTATTGGATGTGCTTGAAAGTATGGCCTTAGTTTCCTGGCCGCTATCATGAGAGCCAAAGCTTGCTTCTTGATTTGGGAATATCTCGTTTCTGCATCGAGGAGCACATGGCTCACGTTTGTTGAAGATTCTTTTCCTTTTTCTAATTTTCCATCCCCAACATTGCCCAATTTATCAATTGCTGCTCCAAAAACTGAAAGTTCTCTAATTTCGTCAAACCCACCTATATCAACCTCACCTCCTCCCAACTATTTGAAGAACCTCCTTTTTCACCCAACCTCCCAGCCACCATTATCTCACGGCCATCTCGGGTTCATTGACCACTGTCCAATCTTAAAAACTATTATTGTTACGCCATGGATGCTCACGCTTCTCCTTCATGTTTAGGTACTCTAACTCCTGCTAATTATTTTATTTTATTTTATCCTACCATAGATTGTCCCCCATTTTAGGTAAATCATCTTGAATGCTATAATTGAACCTACATACTTTGCCAAAGCTATTGTTTCACCTAATTGGAAGGAAGCAATTGATAGTGAAATTATAGCACTTGAACTTAATAAGACTTGGTCTCTTGTATCTTTGCCACCAAACAAGAAACCTATAGGTTGTAAATGAGTTTACAAAATCAAACAACATTCAGATGGGTCAATTGAGTGCTACAAAAGCTCATTTAGTTGCAAAGGGTTATACTCAAATTGAGGGAGTTGATTTCCATGAGGCTTATGCCCCAGTTGCTAAGTTGGCTACCATTAGAATACTTATTGTCATTGTTGCCATCAAAGGATGGTCATCAATTGGACGCTAATAACGCTTTTCTCCATGGCAAACTTGATGAAGAGGTGTCATAACTAATTTGCATGGTTACCATCAAAAGGAGGAGAGAATTGATTTGTTGCTTGCATGAGTCATTGTATGGGCTCAAGCATTCATCCCATAACTGGTTTTCCAAACTTTTTTGTGCTCTTATTGATCTTGGGTACACACAATCTAAGGGAAATTATTCTTTGTTTTCTCTCATAACTTCATCTACCTTTGTGCCTATATATGTTGATGAAATATTGGTTGTTAGGTCTGACACAACAACAATTTTTCAACTTATAATCACTTCCTCAGCAACATTTTCTACCTTTATTCTTGTATATGTTGATGACATTTTGATTGTTGGGTTTGAAACAACAACGATTTTCAATTTAAAATCACTTCTTTAGCAACATTTATAGATTAAAGCTCTTGGTTCACTTAAATATTTCCTTGGCCCTTGAAGTGGCACAATCCATGAAAATACACATTGGATATCTTAACTAATGTTGGTCTCACTGGTGCTAATCCTACTCAATTTCCCATAGAACAACACCTCAAGATAACTTCTTATAATGGTGAGTCATTACCTGATCCAACACCATACATCGGTTTTGGACAGGCTTATTTATCTTACTATTACTTGCCCGGATATTGTTTACACTATGAATGTTCTTAGTTAGTTAATGCATGAATCTCGTAAACCTTATAAGAGGCTGTTGATCGTTTACTGTGTTACCTCCAAGGCTCTCCAGGTCAAGGAATTCTTCTATATGCTCACAGTGAATTCTCTCTTCGTGCTTTTTGTGACTCAGATTGGGTGAATTGCCCCATAACTCGACCATCCACTACTGGATATTGTGTATTCCTTTTTTCAACCCTCTATCTTGGAAATCTAAGAAACAAGCCACTATGTCCCACTCATCTACTGATGGTGAATATCGTACTACGGTGATCACCACTTGTGAGCTAATGTGGTTAATCACATTGTTGAAAGATCTTGGTGTCACGGTGTCTCGGAGATAGCTTTAATTTGTGACAATCAAGCTGCTTTGCATATTGCCGCAAACCTAGTCTTTCAAGAGAGCACCAAAACACATTGAGATTGATTGTCATGTGGTCCACGACTAGGTTCGACATGGTCTCATTATACCCACCTCCACCACTAGTGTTGCCCAATATTTTCACCAAGGCCCTTGGAAAGGATTTGTTTCTTAGTCATAGAGGCAAGTTGGGAGTTCTTGACATTCATTCTCCAAGTTGAGGGGGTGTATTAGGTGTGATAATCCCAAGTTGTCCCTAATTTAAAATATTTCCATGTTATCTCCTCCTTCCATTTGAATTAGTTCCATATTATTTCATCAGTGTTTTAATTTGGCTTGATTGGTTTCTCTATTAAAACCTTTCCATACATTGTATTTCCAATAGATCTTTCTATAAGTTATATTTTCATGTTTATACCTTTCCTTTTTGGTTCATAATTACCTAACAACATGGGATGTATGCTGTCTATTTATTTGAGAGTTCTCTCATATGAAAATTTGAGTCATTTTTCCTATTGAGGTTCCGATAAAAGAAAAGTGCAATGGATCTCTTTGTTCCCTTTGTGCCAATCCAAAGAGAATGAGGGATGGGGTCAATGATCCAAATTTTCACAACCAAGCTTTGCTAGCATAAAATGGCGTGGTGTTTATGGAGTGAATTTGATAAATCACGTGGTGTTTATGGAGTGAATTTGATAAATCATGGGCTAGGTTCTTGAAGGAAATTTATTTTCCACAAAAAGCTTTTCCTGAAGGCATCACAGTGGTCCAACCTATCATGGGGTTGGCAAAAAAAGTATTATAGAGAAGCTTAATTTGGCAAGTAGGAACTAGAGAAGAAATCGATATTTGGTTCAATTAATTGATCAACAAAATCACCAATGGAGGTTTGATCTTCTTTCCTATTATTTCCACCAACAAGATAAGTGGGCTATTCAAAACATCCCACTTAAAATTTTTCCAGAGGAGGACCGGCTAAGATGTGGCATGACCTAAAATGGAATATTTATGGTGAAAAGTGCATATCACCTCTTTTGTAATCAGTGGGTATAGAAGGAAGTAGTGACTTAATAGTCACCTCCTTCACCTCCACAGCTCCACTGATGGCTATTCAGTTACAATGCAACACTCAAGCGCAACACTCAAAATGGAGGTATTAACTTTATTTTGAGGATTCACGGTGGAGAAGCTGTGGTAGTAGTTCAAAACTCAATTATCTTCACTGACATAGAAGTTGGTGAGGTTATTTTGCTTCAAGAGGGTTTATTGGTAATGACAACGAAAGAGATCCTTATTGTGTAGGTTGAATCTGATAATAGCTGAGTTTGTGTAGTGTAATGGGTAAACCACCCATTACCGGTTTGTACCAAGCCGGCCAATGGTCTAAGAACGATGCAAAGTCGAACTGTGAATGACACTGAAAGCTAATCCTGGACGTTGATCCGGAAATAAACATCTGACGGTCTAGAGATGAGATCTCGACAGAAAGTAAAATCAATAAATAGGAAAGAGACCAAGGTAGAGGTACATCCTTTCAAAAACCATTGAAGCTAGTTTGCAATTTTCCCCGCCTTTTGTTCTTTCAAACCTAGGGTTCTCGAGAACTCTAGATCTGATTTGCAAACTCAATTGACTTGATCGTCGGAGGCAGATCACTGATCAATTCGATGGCTCCATTTCTAATTATATTCTTCAGGTCATTTGTAGGCTATCAGCGATTCAATCAGTTCATACTAGAGCAATCCTTGGAGCAGTTTACAATCTCAGGAGATTCGATACATTTGGTGCCATCTGTGGGAAATTGAGCAAGAAGTTATAGCTTAGTTACTAGAAGAGCAAGATAATGCACCATTGACTGAGGCTACGGAGACGAGTCAGAGAGATCGTTGAGGGAAGAACAACAAAAGAAGGATGAAAGAGCAACGTTGCCACTGCCGGCACCTTCAATGCTAACTCGCTAAAAGCAAAATCTCTTGAAGGTTAATCTCTTCGTCTTTTGGAGCTTCACAACCCGCAAGGAACGCATCCATTTGAGATGCCAGCAGGTACTTCACAAGCGGTGTTTGTATGTTAAGCAAAGATGGCAGGCAATCAGGTCTTATCTCAGCTTGACCTCATGGAAGATCTCTCATTGTTTTAGAGAGGCAAATCGTGTGGCAGATATCCTTGCTAAGTCAGCTGCGAAGCTGATAAATGGCCAAGAGCCATATTGCAGGAACTATCTAATGATGCTATGGGTATTTCAAGATTGTTCAGTTACAATAAGAATTAATATTCTGACTTGCTCGAGGATTTTGCCCCCATTGATGGCAATGCTGAAGGGTGGGGAGGGATCCTCTTTGATGTACTTGTAGTTACTGTGTTTTTTGCTTCTTAATTAAAATGATCCTTTTTGCAAATATATATACGGGAATCTTCACTCCCTTTATACGATCAAGAGTTCTACTCGACCAATCACTAAAGAATTTATTTTTGTTATTCTGATTAAGAAAAAGAGAATAGGGTGCCTTGGCCTTGGAAGTGTAGAGAGCCAATGAAAAGGCTCTGCTATTCAAATTCGAAGGGAGGTTTCTTAATGAAACTCAATTTACGGTACTGTTGGTAAAGCATAAAATGATGCAAACTGTGAGAAATAGTACTGAATGTTCTAATTGATGTTAATATTCAAACAATGTTCCATATCCAAGTCAAACAGAGGGTGCATGTGGGTGGTAATGGAAGAAGCTTCAGATTAGGAGACTTTTGTTGGGGTCGAATGGTGATGAAATAGAGATGCCTTGCCTTTCAGGGAATGTAATACAAGGAATTGGGAAGTTTGAATGTTCTCATGGCACTAGGATGTCCCAAAAGGCTGGGCCACTGTGATCCAACCATTCCCCATATGTGATAGCCTTCATTGATCAGCTTCCTCCTCTGCTCTGCTTTGTACTGTCCTGCTGTCATGCCATTGTTCTTATAGCTCCTATTACAAACACAAGAGGGGGAGATCATACTTATTTGAAATAATGAGTATTCCTATTATGAAATGGAAAGGAGAAATTAAGAGGACCTGCAAAATGAATCTAGCTTTTCTTTGAACAAAGTGGAAGAACAGATTTTAACTCACCTTAATAAGAGACCAGACCAACCAAAATAGCCAACCTTGAGGAGGTTATCAGTTGTGGGAGCCCTGAGGTGTTCTCCTCTTGAAGAGATCAAGAAGATCTTCAACCCTCTTTCTTTTATCTCTTTGAAGAGGTTCATTGAGTGCTTCAAAGCTGGAGCTTTTTCCTCCCACACCCATTTTTCAAAGGCTGTAATGTTGAACATCTCCCCCTAAACAGAAATGACTAAACAAAGTTAAAAGGCAATATACCTAAAGAAACCATCTTCATTTTTTTTAAGATTTGCTCAACAGATATGGTTTCAGATATGGGATCAGAAAATCAATGACTACAGAAAGAAGTCATCTGAGCATTGATCAAACCTGAATCTGATTTCTGTTCTGGGCTTAAAGAAACTAAAGTAGAGCTATATACAGTACCCGTGGTGATGTTCCTTGAAGTACGGAACAGTAGAGAGAAGGGTATCATCAACATCGAAGATCCATGCATCTTTGCCATCACCACTCGACCTGAAGGTCTTACTGAGATAGATGCTGCATTCTTCTAGTGCTTTTTCTGAATCAACTCTATACTGAGTGGAACTCATGTACTTGCCGATGTAGTCTGTGCATTCTTCAGGGACAACTTCGAATTTACGAATGTTATGAAGCTCGACATTGATCCTCCAAGCTTCACAGTAGTTCTTCAGGGTTATCTTCAGGTCATCCGAGTTCTTCCCTGTCTTCCTCTGGTTCAAGATGTTCCAGTCTGCAACTGCTACACCAACGAGGATAGAGAAGCACAACAACAGACCCAGATTGCTTCCCATTTTCTTCTTCTTGTTCTCTATGATCAAAAGACAAAATGGATTGGGATTTTTATATTACTCGGTTTCCATTGACGATGGTTTTTCGGTTAAATTCCATTGATGATGGTTGAAGATGAAAAACCAACATCGGTGGTAGTCAGCAAGTGGGGTTGTCCTGCAACGGTTCATTAGAATTCATTTGCTGGGACTTCCATCTATATCCTATTTTTGGTCAAAGACTTCATCTACATCCTTTTTCTGGGCAAAGACTTCATCAATATCGCTTATCGACATAAAGTCGGTTTCTTCCGATTATTATTATTTTACTATTTTAATGAAACGATGGTTGAGAATGAATTTTATTTTTAAACCACATTAATGGAGTTGCAGTTTCCATTATTCACTTGAGCATATTCTGTTTGGTCAAGATAAAAGGGATTCATTAAAGAGACGAGCCAGTTACACGCCTGATTTCCCTTGCAAAATAGGGATCTTGAATATGGCTACTGTTGGCGACAAACTTTCCATAATTATGAGCTCCACCAAGAGGGGGCGAACAGTTGTTTCGTTGGTGTCGAATTTCAGAACTAATTGAATTGTTAGGGTTATCTTAATATAATACGTGAGATTTGATTGATTACTTTGGTTAATAATTAATGGAGTCTCAACACATCGAGCCAATGCACTGCCATCAGATTTAAAATTGACTAAACCGGTCCATTGTAGAAGTGAACTAAGGTTTGGGATTGCTATTATAAATAGTTATGACGGGTCCTTCCAATCATTTAAGTTTTTTATTCTCTTCTCTCTCCACAAGAAAGAGGTATAGTAAGAAAGACGAGAAGATAAAGAAGGCATCGTCACTTTGTACATTTTAGCATTGAATATTTGGTTTATTCTTCAACATATGTCAGGTTTATTATATGTAAAATTCTTTTAAACACTATATTGTATTCTAATTTTACATGAAATTTAATTAAGGTTTTAAGAAAAATCAAAAGTTACTCAATCAATTGGCATAAGAGCCAATTTCTATAATAATTATGCTTATAATTGTTATGATTGTATATTAACTCCTTAGTTGGTTATGCTTTATACTAATATATTGTGCATATTTTTGTACTTCCACTACAAATTTTGGATAGAGATAATAAGAGAAGGAATGTAATCCATCAAAGTGGCATCACCCCCACTTTCTTATTGTCTGTATCATAGTCAAAGTTTGGTGACATTTACCCAAAGGTTATGTCATCTAAGTAATAATAATAATAATAATAATAATAATAATAATAATAATAATAATAATAATAATAATAATAATAATAATAATAATAATAATAATATATGTACACAAGTGGGAATGAATAATAATTTAAAGAATTTCATTTACCCAAAGATAATAAGATTTTCGAGATTATTGTTGTATTCAATTCTTAAATGTGGGTTAATACATTAAAATAATTTGGGAAGCATAATTTAGGAGTTTCTTATCATCTAAAGGTGAAAGGAATTTTTGAAAGTTATTGTTATCCGGCGGTATTTACAAGATTACATGTGAGCCTTATATATTTTAACACAAATGTTGAAATGTTACTTGGTTAGTTAATGTTGGCTAAAATTTTATGTCTTTAACATATTTGGTATTATGTATTTTTTATCCATGTATATTTGAGGGTGACATGTTATTCTTATTTCATATGTGATGCATCCAAAATCTGCTCAGCCCTTAGATCACTGATAAATGACCTATAAAACAATCGTAAGATGTGGCCCGGCCGTGGGGGTCGGGAGTCCACCTCCGAAGGCTAAGTCAGGTGATGAACTGATCACAAAGGCTCTGCTTGAGTGCAGAAGTATGAATACGAATATTGGGAATACAATTAATTTACCTTTCTTGTACGTAGGTGATGCGTCCAAAATCTGCTCAGCCCTTGGATCTCCACGTGATGTCCTGCAAAACGAAAGCGTCAGATGTGGCCCGACCGCTGGGGTCGGGAGTCCACCTCCGAAGGCTAAGTCAGTTGATGAACTTAATCACAAACGGCTCTGCTAGAAGCACAGAGCTAATGAATGAAGAAACGGGAAAGGTGATCTAGATAACAGGACGCTGATAGTTTGAATCTATCAGTATGTATCTGAACCTGAGTCTCAGATAGTATTCTTTTTGATCGATTGATCCGTCCCTCACCTTGTATGGTAGTGAGGTTTATATAGAGTGTACCTTCGAATCTCCTTCGTTGGATGCACTCGAGCCTTCTATCGGGTAGTCGTTGGATCTTGTCAATAAGATCCGTTGAGCGATAGACTTCTACTAGTTTGGGCTAGTAGAGGACTCCTGAGATAACCGTTAGGTTATGTGATAGTTATCCCTTTGATGATGATTATCCGCAGCCGTCAGTTTGAGTCTGTTGTCATCAGGGTGATTACCCTAATCCATAAGTAAGATTAGGGCACGCTTGCAGCAGAATAATCTTTCTTCTTCAGCAAGCCATCTTCCGGCTCCGGTTCGCTCGAGAGCGATTCGGTTTTCTCCGTCTCGACCGGGGTCGAGGGTCGGACCAGGTATGAACCCCGTCGGATCATAAACTCTCCATATCACGAGCCCCCGGACCAAGCGTTCGGTCGATCCCGAGGGCTTGGTTTTTAACTCGGGTTCGTCGTCGGGTGATGATCTCTGCGTGCTTCATTAAATGTCATATCACATTTAATGCGGTGGTCACTTTTCCTCGAGCGTTGTGAGTGTAAGGCCACATGTCTTCGTTGCAGTTGATCTGTCGTGGCTCACGTCATCCAAGCGACGGTTTCCGAACGCCTATTTCGGATTCGTGAGTTCAAACTTTCAAAACGTCTTTCAATCTTGATCGTTGATTTTGAATCAATCTCGATCGTTCAGATTCCCGAACACTCGTGCGGGAGTTTTAAAAGCGGTTTGTTGTCTTCATAGGTTTCATTCTTCCCTGTCTGGAATTTGAACCTTTGTTGTTCGCTTCGCACCTTCCCCGCTCTCAAGCTTCCGTCCCACCGAATCGGTAAGTTTACTTGGTCTTTTCTTTTTGTAGTTTACGAGAACGAGTAATGGCGGACGATAGGGCTTCTTTAGTACCCCATGTTGGTGATAGCAGTGATGCTTTTGCTTCTCCTGCTCCCGAACAGTCGGATAGTGATAACAAAACCCTAACCGTCCTCTGGCAGGAGTTCGCTGAAGTTTCTCAAAAAGGTTTTGAAAGAAAAACCGAAACTTCTCCTGTCATTCTCGAGTGTGGATCTTCCAAGATTGTCGAGTCTTCTAGGCAGCCTCAAACCTCCGGGTCCAATGGTGGGCCTGGCTCTGTTCCCTCCATTTATAATGGAGAAACCCTTCTTTCAGCTGTCCAAGATTTTGACCTTCCTTCCTCATATCGGTTAGGGCTCCCCACCCCGATGAGAGGGTTGATTCATCCCTTTCGGGTGAATTTTCTCTGTACATAGATGCACTCGAAAGCAGGGTTCGCTTTCCCTTTTTTAATCCTTTATTCTCCGCAGTTTTGAATCACTGGAACATTTGTCCCGGAATGCTCCTCCCCAATAGCTGGCGTCTTATCGTCGGCTTCTTGGGTTTGTGTTTTGAGCTTGGCATTACGCCATCTCTTTCTCTTTTTGTACATTTTCATGTTCTTTCTATCTCCCATCCTCCCGGATGGGTCTTTCTTTCCAAACGCAATAAGGCTGAACTTGATTGGAGGGGCAGCATCCTTGTCAAAGGAACTTGCCCTTCTAACCACAAAAGATGGCGCGAACGATACTTTTTCTGTCGAGCGTCTCCATCAGATCTTAACTTCCCGACCACCTGGAGGAGGTTTACTTCTTCGTCCGAAAGTAACCGGGGCCTTCCCTTATCCAAAGAAGACGAGGCGGCCATCAGGAAGATCAAATCCATTCCGTGGTATCAAGAGATACATGGATATGAAATGGAGTATAACTCCATCCTTCAGTATTGGGGCTTGGCTCATTGTGAGCTTCTAACCATCATCCCTTGATTTGACTGAAGTGATATGTCTTGAATTCTGATTCTTGTCCTTCTTCTTTGCGGTGCCTCCCGTAACGAACCCCGAAAGCCTGCGGGTGAAGGCCGCTAGGGCCGTTGTGACAGCCGAGCAACGATCGCCCGGGTCTTGAATGCAGATCAAGAGGCTTCTCTTCCCTCTCCCGACCCCTCTTATAGGGGTATCGGGAATATCAGGCCTGTAGCTGATGCTTCGGGTAAAGGGAAGAAACCAATGGTGGATAGGGCTAACGTCTCCTCCTCCGTCCGAACCAAGAGGAGGCATGACACAATTGATGCTCCCTCCAATAAAAAATCCAAAGCTTCGACGGATGGTGAGGAGATCTTCATCCCCCAGTGGACCCTGAAGATGACCGACAGGGTCACTTAGGATCATGAGAAAGCTGCAGAGTGGAGCTCCCTCAGTCTTGCTCCTTCTGATCGCCAGGAGTTTGAAGCCCTGGATGACACTTCCCTTGTTAGTCAATCTAAAAGGTAACGGTCTTCTTGCTTACTTATGTTTTCATAATTTCTTATGACTTCTTCTGATATCTTCCGTCTTCCCAGGAATGTTGTGTTGAGCTTTTATCAACACATGGAAGCATTGAGCCGGGTTGGTGCACCCCCGAAGAAGACTCTCCGGGAATCCGAGGCAACTATGTTGGTGTCTGATGAAGGTGTGGTCCCAGCAGGTGCTACTCCTATTTCTAACTCCAGTGCTTGTTTGGCATCCTCCTCCTCTCCTTTTGAGTTGGAGGATTTTGCCACCAGGAAGCGCCGTCGGGTGACAAGTGATGAAGCTCAGCCTTTGCTTGGTGTAGTTCATCCTTCTCATCCTTCGCCTGAATTAGTGTCAAACGAGTTTGACAGAGCATTGGAATGGTGTACTGCTGCTCGAATGACTTCTGAGAGCGCAGTTCTTTCCAAACTTCCAGATGAAGTCTTTACGAAGTAACTGGTGATGTAAGTCTTTCTTCATTATCCTCTCGATTTTGAAAAATTACTTTTCTCGCTCCTCGCTAACTCGAAAGTTGTTTGCAGGAGTCTTGCTGTAACTTCCACAACCAAGTGGAAGCAGTTACTAGACTCAAGAGGTTGAGCAATGAAGTTTCTAGGCTTTGGGAAATCTCTAAAGCTAAAGATGTTGAGATTGCTCGCCTTCGGAATCTAGCTTGGGAGGTGGCAGGAGAAAAGAATTCGATGATTGGTCGTCTTCGGTCGGATTTGGATGATGCCAGGGAGAAGATCCGGCGACTAGAGCGGACAGTTGGAAAGTCAGGAGCTAAAGGATCTGAAACATTACTTGAAAGGCAAGTTGTCGTTCCTTTGCCCGAATCCCTTCCAACTGATGTTCGCAGAGCCTGCGTCTTCAAGTATTTACACAGTAAGCCTTTTGTTGATATGCTGAATGCTTATAACTTGCGGGCGTCATCGGGATGGTGAGAACGAAGTATGGGAATCAATATTAAGGAAAGATCCTCATTTTGATACGACTCCCTACAGTGCTGTTTGCCATCCTGAAGTATTTACCGACCTGGGTATTCCTCCTCCCGACTGGACCAAGGATATGATTGATCCTCTACCTTCCGATCCAGATATTATGCTGATGCGTCCAAAATCTACTCAGCCCTTGGATCTCCATGTAGTGTCCTGCAAAACAAAAGCGTCAGATGTGGCCCGACCGCTGGGGTCGGGAGTCCACCTCCGAAGGCTAAGTCAGTTGATGAACTTAATCACAAACGGCTCCGCTAGAAGCACTGTCACGCCCTCCCAGCCGGTACCCTATCTGGCATACCCGAGAGTGTGATCCACAGCCCGAAGATCAGGTATCGAGTGATCAACCTCCCACATAAACAATAACATAATCATGAACAATCATAATAAAAGTGCGGAAGATAAATCATAGATCCAATAAAGAAAGAATGAATCATAAATGAATCAGAATAGTAGATATAATCAGAGTATCAAACAGATAAGTAAAGTGAGGCAAAAATCCCACTTTACAACCAGCGGAAAAGTAGCTCTAAAGAGAATAAACTAAATAAAATCTAATCCCAGTAGCTAGTACATTGGGTAACTAAATTGTTCTCCACTTTATAGACAACATCCTTGTAAGTGTAAATCTCATAAATGGCACAAGGACGCTTCCACTCAATGGTCGGACTAAGCATCGTACGGAGCATAACCACTCGCGGGATCTTCGGAGTAATTGTGGTAACCGCAATCACCTTCCGGAGATATGCCTCTTCGCCTTGCGCTTCTTCATAGGGACCGTCATAGTACTCGAAGACGCAGGATAGTCTAACAACATTGTACAATAAAGGAATGAGTTTCAAAGAAACTCGGTAAAAGGCGATTAAAAATCCATAATAACATAAATGGCAGGATTCCGAATAAACATAAATGCAATATGATATGAGACAAGCAATGAATGAATGAATCTAACTCTATGTATGCTGGTCTCTATTGGCAGACATGCTTTAAGTCATAGCACCGTACTTCTTTAGGAAGGTCCACTCACATCCTCAACCATTAAAGATATCTTGGATTCTCTCACGGATCATTTCACCGGTCTTGAGCAGCCGATTGGTAATGGGTCCTTCATCCCTCGGGACAAACCATGGCAGGGTTAAGTCAACACACTCTCTCACAACCATTTGGTATAAGTACTTGGCGCATGTCGGGGTAAAACCTAGCCAAATGCAAGTCTTCTACTTAGTTACATCAAGTCAGATCCAGATACTTCCATTCCTCGTCCTTGACGATCCTTTCCGGTATCCTTCACACTAGAGTCCTCATAGTCCCTGACTACGGACTCATCAACCCTATTGATCATCCACATATGGTAAACGGGAAGCTCTCACGTTCTCTCACGGGTTGGTTACCGGTCTTAAGCGCCCGTGAGCCCAAGTCTAACCATATGCAACCCTACCAATAAATGGCCCCCACAATGTGATTCCTGTCCTCTCACGGGTTGGTTACCGGTCTTGAGCGCCCATGAATCCCCATTGCTACCACGGGTCGTTCGGTCTCAATACCCCTCCGATTAGGGTCGACATAACAGGACATCCTAGCCAAACACTACTAGACAATCCTAGATATGTCATCCAACAGTTTAGGAAGGTGTCCAGAGGGCATCTCCGGAAACATCCCATAATATTCCCGTAGTAGTCCAAGAACAGAAGTGTCAAAAGGACACCTCTCCTTTCCAAACCATACTTAAGCATACACATGCATCAATTCATATCATCACATATATGGTAACTTCATATATGGAAAGAAATCAATAATTACAATCACTTTTATAACATTGGTAAGTAAATCATACATGAATCAATTTAATATGAATAAGTAATGCTACTGTAATCAAAGTTATGCAACAGTAGTATATCATTGTAAGAATCTAATTTAGGAATCATATCTATGATATTCAAATATAGAAACTAGATTCATGCTATCTATGTAATTAAGGAAATAACCATCCTTACCTTTTATAACTCGCAAAGGAATCCTAAGAAGTCAAGTAAGATCTCGGCAAACTTGAGAAGAAGGTCCTAAACAAGTATATACAACATATTAGGAAAGATTCCTAACAGAAAAGATACCAAAACAACCAACATAGACCAATTCTGGAGTTGCTGTACTCATTGGTCGAGTGGATTGGTCGACTGGTCGATCGACCAATCAATCGACCAATGCAGACGATAACCTATAAAATCGGAGTTTTAAGATATGAAATCCGAATTTGGTGGTTCAAAAGGGTACTAATCAAGGGGTAGACTACATCAGTAGTATTCTAACATATAGGGGACCTCAAAACACCAATCAAATCAAGATATCAAGATCCAAATTAGGAAACAAAAAGTTACCATAATTAAATCAACCATGGATCTTGATGAATTTGAAATAGAAAACAAAGACAAGAACAATAGGAGGATGGATCATTGCTTCAGGTAAAGGTATCATGAAAACATACTTAGATCTTCAAGGAACAAGGCTTAGAAGCATAAATCTAAATAAGGAAATAAAACCTACCATATATGTAACTACCATGCATCATGAAGAACGCATAGTAAGGTAGAAGAGAACACTAGAGATCTATAGATTATGGATCATGGAAGGAAAACACAGTAATTAACTACTAACATGATCAACATAGAAGATCCAAAGAGATCAGAATTCAGATTAGAAGTTTAACAAAGATTAGATCATGGTTTGATCATGATTCCTTCAAAAGCTTGCAATGATCATGGTTAAGATCATTGTTCTAGCCTCAAATCCTTAGGATGATCATGAGAACATGTTCAGAGATGTTTGCAACAGAGAATGCAGCATCTCTTCTACTGTCTCAACTCAAAAAGGAAAGAAAAACAAAGATGGAGGAGAAGAAGAGAGAGTAGACATACCCTTTTGATGCAAAAAGAAGAGTTTCGACGAAGATCCTTCAAGAAAACACCAAGGATGCAAGAGAGATGACTTGCAGAGGTCTTTGGTTCGTTCGAGAGAGTTTGGAGGCAGCAAATACGAAGTGGACTCGAGATTGGACTTAAATAGAGCAAGAACAACCTAATTGCCAAAGACAAGCACTCATTGGTCGAGTGGATTGGTCGACGGCCCGGTCGACCAATCGGTCGACCAATGCGCGACAAGACCAAAACAGGGAATTGAAGGTCGAGATCAAATCCAATCCTAAAGGGGTTTTGCACACAAGTCAAGTGACTTACCTAATAGGTAGAAATGCCTTCAAACCAAGATAGAGAGCACTCCAAGTCCATCAACTAATTAGATCTTCATCAGGATTCAGTTTCCAAAAATAGAACCTCATCATCAACTTTCATGGATTCAAAGCCAGACACCAAGTCCTCCACTGGGATGGCCCAAAGCTGACTTCTTACTTTACTTCGGGTCATCGGACCTACAAATAACAAGGTTTCCGGGTCAAGGTTAGGGCTGGGTTTTACAAGCACAGAGCTAATGAATGAAGAAACGGGAAAGGTGATCTAGATAGCAGGACGCTGATAGTTGAGGTCTATCAGTATGTATCTGAACCTGAGTCTCAGATAATATTCTCCTTGATCAATTGATCCGTCCCTCACCTTGTATAGTAGTGAGGTTTATATAGAGTGTACCTTCGAATCTCCTTCGTTGGATGCACTCGAGCCTTCTTCGGGTAGTCGTTGGATCTTATCAATAAGACCCGTTGAGCGATAGACTTCTACTAGTTTGGGCTAGTAGAGGACTCCTGAGATAACCGTTAGGTTATGCGATAGTTATCCCTTTGATGATGATTATCCGCAGCCGTCAGTTTGAGTCTGCTGTCATCAGGGTGATTACCCTAATCCATAAGTAAGATTAGGGCATGCTTGCAGCAGAATAATCTTTCTTCTTCAGCAAGCCATCTTTTGGATCCGGTTCGCTCGGGAGCGATTCGGTTTTCTCCGTCTCGACCGAGGTCGAGGGTCGGACCAGGTGTGAACCCGGTTTGATCATAAACTCTCCATATCACGAGCCCCCAAGACCAAGCGTTCGGTTGATCCCGAGGGTTTGGTTTTTAACTGGGTTCGTCGTCAAGTGATGATCCCTGCGTGCTTCATTAAATGTCATATCACATTTAATGCGGTGGTCACTTTTCCTCGAGCGTTGTGAGTGTAAGGCCACATGTCTCCGTTGCAGTTGATCTGTCGTGGTTCACGTCATCCAAGCGACGGTTTCCGAACGCCTATTTCGGATTCGTGAGTTCAAACTTTCAAAACGTCTTTCAATCTTGATCGTTGATTTTGAATTAATCTCGATCGTTCAGATTCCCGAACACTCATGCGGGAGTTTTAAAAGCGGTTTGTTGTCTTCGTAGGTTTCATTCTTCCTGTTTGGAATTTGAACCTTTGTCGTCTGCTTCGCGCCTTCCTGCTCTCAAGCTTTCGTCTCACTGAATCAGTAAGTTTACTGATTTTTTCTTTTTGTAGTTTGCGAAAACGAGTAATGGCGGACGACAGGGCTTCTTTAGTACCCCATGTTGGTGATAGCGATGATGCTTTTGCTTCTCCCCGCCCCCGAACAGTCGGATAGTGATAACAAAATCCTAACCGTCCTCTGGCAGGAGTTCGCTGAAGTTTCTCAAAAAGGTTTTGAAAGAAAAACCGAAACTTCTCCTGTCCTTGTCGAGTCTGGATCTTCCAAGATCGTTGATTCCTCTAGGCAACCTCAAACCTCCGGGTCCAATAGTGGGCACGGCTCCCATTCCCCTCCATTTATAATGGAGAAACTCTTCTTTCCGCTGTCCAAGATTTTTACCTTCCTTCCTCATATCAGGTTAGGGCTCCCCACCCTGATGAGAGGGTTGATTCATCCCTTTCGGGTGAATTTTCTCTGTACATAGATACACTGGAAAGCGGGGTTCGCTTTCCCTTTTTTAATCCTTTATTTTCCACGAGTTTTGAATCACTGGAACATTTGTCCCGGAATGCCCCTCCCCAATAGCTGGCGTCTCATCGTTTGCTTCTTGGGTTTGTGTTTTGAGCTTGGCATCATGCCATCTCTTTCTCTTTTTGAACATTTTCATGTTCTTTCTATCTCCCATCCTCCCGGATGGGTCTTTCTTTCCAAACGCAATAGGGCTGAACTTGATTGGAGGGGCAGCATCCTCGCCAAAGGAACTTGCCCTTCTAACCACAAAAGATGGCGCGAACGATATTTTTTCTGTCGAGCGCCTCCATCAGATCTTAACTTCCCGACCTCCTAGAGGAGGTTTACTTCTTCGTCCGAAAGTAACCGGGGCCTTCCCTTATCCAAAGAAGACGAGGCGGCCATCTTGAAGATCAAATCCATTCCGTGGTATCAAGAGATACATGGATATGAAATGGAGTATAACTCCATCCTTCAGTACTGGGGCTTGGCTCATTGTGAGCTTCTAACCATCATCCTTTGATTTGACGAAGTGATATGTCTTGAATTCCGATCCTTGTCCTTCTTCTTTGCGGTGCCTCCCGGAACGAGACACCGAAAGCCTCTGCGGGTGAAGGCCGCTAGAGCCGTTGTGACAGCCGAACAACGATCGCCCAGGGTCTTGACTGCAGATCAAGAGGCTTCTCTTCCGTCTCCCGATCCCTCTTACAGGGGTATCAGGAATATTAGGCATGTAGCTGATGTTTCGGGTAAAGGGAAGAAACCAATGGTGGAGAGGGCCACCGTCTCCTCCTCCGTCCGAACCAAGAGGAGGCATGACACAATTGATGCTCCCTCCAACAAAAAATCCAAAGATTCGACGGATGGTGAGGAAGTCTTCCTCCCCCAGTGGACCCCGAAGATGACCGACGGAGGTCACTCGGGATCCTGAGAAAGCTGCAGAGTGGAGCCATCTCAGTCTTGCTCCTTCTGATCGCCAGGAGTTTGAAGCCCTGGATGACACCTCCCTTGTGAGTCAATCTACAAGGTAACGGTCTTCTTGTTTATTTATGTTTTCATAATTTCTTATGACTTCTTCTGATGTCTTCCATCTTCCCAAGAATGCCGTGTTGAGCTTTTATCAACACATGGAAGCATTGAGCCGTGTTGGTCGCACCAGCTCCTTGCTGCAAACTTGTGAAGAGAAATTGGCCAAGGCCAATTTTGAAATAGACCAGCTGACTGCAGCTACTGTAGAGCTGTAGAAAAAGCATGAGGAAGAAGTGACCTCCCTCAAGGAAGCCCTTGAAGCTTCAAGAATTCGTGTCTCTGCTGCCGAGCGCGAGGCCGAGGAAGCAAAAAGGCAGCTGCCACGTTGTTTGGTGACCGCCTTGAAATTAAGAGTAGGGATCTCGAAGAACATCGAAGTTGGCAATCCCTAGCAAGCCTGAGCATATCAAGCCAAACCTTCGGAAGGAGTGCATCCGGAAATACCTGGACATCGTACCTTTCTCCGAATTGCTAGGTTTCTACAACATTCAGGCTTATCGCATGGGGCAGAACGACGTTTGGGAGCAGATCCTTGGAACGATCCACGACTTCGACACTTGCTCCTTTTCGTGAGGTATGCCACCCAGAGGTCTTCGGGAAAGTTGGTATGGATCTCCCGGCTGGGCCCCGGGGAGTAGATGATCCTTTTCCAGCTGACCCTCAATATGAGGCATATCTAGATGACGAGCCGGCACTTCCCAGAGGAGAAATCACAAGCCGAGTCTCAAGTTGTTGTTGCTGTAGAGGATTCAGCCGATGACATTCTTGAGGAAGGCTCTTCTCGGGATCCCGAGAAAAGTCATCCCGACCAGGGTCCCTCGGGCAACAATGAAGAAAAGGCTTAGGGTGTTGTTCTTTTGTAAAGATGTACCCTCATTTTAATGAATAGACATTTCTTTACTCATGTTGGTCTCAAAATTTCCCCATCTCTTGCCGAAGTATTGCCTTGAATATCAAAGTATTAATGATAAAACTTATCACTTAACTCTTCATTCCTCGCCGAATAATGATCTTGTAGAAATATTGTGAAGATGCGTTTCGGGAAGATGCGTTAATCTTCCCCACTACTTCATTTATTGCAAAGTCCGCATGTTTCCCTTCTACGAAGTTCAAACGTTTTCCTGCTTTTGTGTACCATTCACTGTTTCCAATGAATCGGAAATACCTCCATTATTTTAATGGAAGTGCGACGATTGGAGGTTTCTCTGCACCAGGTGCTCGCTTCCACATGTTCCCATGTGGCATCCCTTCGACCGTTGATCTTGCTTTTTACGGATTTCGAAGCGTCGTTTCGATCTGGGTCGTCGGTTGTCCTTAGCCTTCAACCGTCGTCTTATACCTGAGGCTATTTAAAGCCTTCGTGGGTACCCTCCATCTATCCTGACTTCTTCAAGATTGATTTGCTAAAGTGCCAAAGCAACCTTTCGTCCTTCGGCCTTCCTCCGTATTCCTCGTACTTCGACGACAGCTCTATCCATTTCTGAACAAGTGAGTTTTAGATTTCTCATCTCCTTCCCCTTTTCCCCCAATAGTAAACTGCACACAGTAGTTATACTTGGGGTTTAGTTTTTTGGTCGTCGGATGCTTTAGAAAACTAGGGTTTCCCCATTGTTTCTTGGTCGTTTTATTTCTGTCGATACGATCATTGTTTGTTTCTTGTATAGTGGCTCCCAAGATCAACCCAGACTTTATCAGAGCAAAATCTCGCAAGAATAGCGTTCCGTCAGTGGTGATTGGGGCCAGTGCGGTGGTTTCAGCTAGTGAATCCTCCAAGCGTAAGGCGGCTCGCTGGCGGTGAATCTTCAAGTCGATTCCTGCAGCTTCGTTGATGCCGTCCCTGCGCCTCCTTTGCCCGAAGTGACCGCTCGTCTTTCCCGGGAAGATCTTGATCACTCCGTTGCCGATGGTCCCGGCGGCAATCCTGCTGGTGAGCTTGTTGGTGAGCCTGTCGGTGCACCCCCGAAGGAGACTCTTCGGGCATCTGAGGCAACTATGTTGGCGTTTGATGAGGGTGTGGCCCCTGCAGGTGCTACTCCTATTTCTAACTCCAGTGCTTGTTTGGCATCCTCCTCCTCTCCTTCCGAGTTGGAGGATTTTGCTACCAGGAAGCGTCGTCGGACGACAAGTGATGAAGCTCATCCTTCTCTTGGTTTAGTTCGTCCTTCTCATCCTTCGCCTGAATTAGTGTCAAACGAGTTTGACAAAGCGTTGGAATGGTGTCTTGCTGCTCGAATGACTTACGAGAGCGCAGTTCTTTCCAAACTTCCGGATGAAGTCTTTACGAAGTCACTTGGTGATGTAAGTCTTTCTTCATTTTCCTCGATTTTGAAAAATTACTTTTTTGCTCCTCGCTAACTCGAAAGTTGTTTGCGGGAGTCTTGCTTGGTAACTTCCACAACCAAGTGGAAGCAAGTTACTAGACTCGGTAGGTTGAGCAATGAAGTTTCTAGGCTTCAGGGAATCTCTGAAGCTAAAGATGTTGAGATTGCTCGCCTTCGGAATCTAGCTTGGGAGGTGGCGGGAGAAAAGAATTCGATGATTGGTCGTCTTCGGTCAGATTTGGATGATGCCGGGGAGAAGATCCGGCGACTGGAACGGACGGTTGGAAAGTCGGGGAGCTAAAGGATCCGAAACATTACCCGAAAGGCAAGCCGTCGTTCCTTTGCCCAAATCCCTTCCAAGCGATGTTCGCGAGAGCCTGTGTCTTCAAGTATTTACACAATAAGCCTTTTGTTGATATGTTGAATGCTTACAACTTGCGGGCGTACCGGGATGGTGAGAACGAAGTATGGGAATCAATACTAAGGAAAGATCCTCATTTTGATACGACTCCCTACGGTCTTGTTTGCCATCCTGAAGTATTTACCAACCTGGGTATTCCTCCTCCCGATTGGACCAAGGATAAGATTGATCCTCCACCTTCCGATCCAGATATTATGCAATATCTGGAAGATTCTCCTGTTTATTCTCAGTTGGAAGAAGTCAATTATGACGAGCTTGTGCCGAATGCGAGTTTGGTCAAGGACCATTCTTCTCCTGGACAAGCTGGGCAAAGAGTATGAAATTGCAGAGGATTTTCTGAATATTGGAATATTTTTGTAATCCTCATTTCATCTATTCTTTTCTTTGACTCCTCTCAATGGTTGACTCATATGTTTGTTCTAGCAAAGTCGCATCGATCTTGTATAACTTGTTATGAGTCACCTGTAATGACCTTCTTCTTTGATCGGAGATTGTATCCAGCTCTTGTAATTGTTTTGATCTTGGCCTCTTTGGATCTTCGAAGAAATAAGAAATTACTTTATCTTGAACTTTGCTAGCCACTTGAATCGTCGTTGTATTAGGTCTTAGTTGTGCCGAAACAATGCCTACACTTAAGGATTTCCGGAGAAATACAATAAGTCTGAGAAGGAACTCACTCGGGTTTTAAACCGATGCCTTATACTTAAGGATTTCCGGAGAAATACAATAAGTCTGAGAAGGAACTCACTCGGGTATTAAACCGACGCCTTGCAAAAGGAACTCACTCGGATTTTCATCCGATGCCCTGACTTAAGAAAGTTCAAAAGATTTTCCATAAGTGTTGAAGTGTTGAAGGACCCACACGAATTTTCATCCGATGCCTTATAGTTGGATCTTGTTCTTGAATGTGGTGTATGATGCCCCCCAATCAAAAGATAGTTTGTTGAAAACCAAAAATTGCATTGATGGAGTTGAAAATGATTACATCGCGAACAAAATTGAAATCATCTTCAAGGATAAAACTTTTTGAGATGCCTAGCATTCCACGAATGATCCTATTCTTTCTGGGAATCAATGTTCTTCAGCTTGTAAGCTCCTGAACCGACCGGTTTCACAACCATATAAGGTCCTTCCCAGGAAGGGTCCAACTTTCTTTGGTGACACGGGTCGGAAGCTAGGGTGTTTCTCAACACCAAATCTCCGGCTAAGTACCGACGATTCTTCACTCGAGTATTATAATGAGACGCTATCCTTCTTTGATAATGTTGAGTTCGTGCTATTGCCTTTGCCCGAACTTCATCCAACAAATCAAGACTATCAAGCAGTCCTTGTTCATTTGCTTTTTCCTCGAACTCACGATTCCTTAACGTCCCTGCCATTATCTCCACTTGGTGCCAATGCTTCGGATCCATATGCCAACTCTGAATGGAGTTTCTCCTGTAGGTGTTCGAACCGTAGTTCTATAAGCCCACAGTACATTATATAGTTTTTCGACCCAAGAAGCTTTGTCAGCTTCGAGTCTTCTCTTTATTCCTTCCAGTAGCGTTCGGTTAGTAACCTCTACCTGGCCATTGCTTTGGGGGTATGCCATTGAGGACATACGATGCTCGATCATATATGTTCCACATAATTGCTCAAATTGTGGACGGTCGAAGCCGAGTACCATGGTCGGTGACAATTATCTTTGGAATCCCAAAGCGATATATGATTGATTCAAGCACAAATTTCTCCACTTTTTTCTCAGTAATTGTCGCCGGTGCTGCAGCTTCTACCCATTTTGTGAAGTAATCAATTGCTACTATCGGATATTCTCGTCCGCCCGATGCCTTGGTGAATTTGCCCATGATATCAATTCCCCACATTGCAAAGGGAATGGGATTTAGAATTGAAGTCATAATCTCCGCCGGGCGCTTAGATCTTGTAGCATGAATTTGTGAGTTACTACATCGACGAACGTAGTCCATAGCGACTTCTTGGATCTTAGGCCAATATAACCCCAATCTTAGAATTTTGTGGGCCGGGGCTCTGCCACCCATGTGAGCGCCACAAATTCCTTCATGAACCTCAGCCAAAGCTGAGTTTGCTCCTTCGGGGCCTATACATCTCATAAGGGGTCCAGCATAAGATCTTTTATATAGTCTCCCATTCCGAATGACAAATCTAGCTGATCGAATCTTGATCAACCTTGCTTCTCTTTGGATCCTCGGGTAACTTGTCATCTCTTAGATATTCAATTATTGGATCCATCCGGCAACGTTACTGCTTCAATATAAGAAATTTCTTTATCATGATAACTTGGAAAAGTTACCTCTTCAATATAGACCGAAGGGTCTAGATTCTTTTCCTTGGCATTGGCTAGTCGGGATAGCTCATCTGCCCTTGAATTTTCATTCCTCGAAATCTGAGATATCTTCAAATTCGAAATTGGTTCTGAAATGCTGCACTATCTCCCGATATTTTTGCAAGCGTGGTTCTTTAATGCCATACTCCCCCTGGACTTGGTTGACTATAAGTGAGAGTCACTATAAATAGTAACATCTGCAATAGCTAATGCCTTTGACAACCGAAGTCCTGCTATTAGGGCCTCGTACTCCGCTTCGTTATTACTCGCATCAAATGCGAATCTCAAAGCATATCGAATAATGAATCTGCCGGACTTTTTAATAAAATTCCAGCTTTGCTCCATCTTTATTACTTGAACCATCGACATATACCTCCCAAGTGGTTGGTGTAATGGGATCTTCAATGGTGGGTTCCACTTTGGTGCGGTAGTTTCTACTACAAAGTCGGCTAATGCTTGAGCCTTGATTGCGAGTCCTCGGCTTAAAGCTCACTTGGAACTCACTTAGCTCAACCGACCGGGATACCATCCTTCCGGACAAATCGGGTTTGTTAAGAACTTTACTAAGAGGAAAAGTTGTAAATACCTCAATTGGATGAGCACGAAAATATGGCCTTAGCTTCTGGCGGCCATCATGAGAGCAAGAGCACTGCTTCTCAATCTGCGAATATCACGTCTCCGCATCCGGCAACACGTGGCTTACATAGTAAATCGGCCCTTTGTTTCTTATCTTTCTCCCGAACAAGTCTTGCCCGACCGCGGAAAGGGATGTCGCTAGATATAGCTGTAATATTTCCCCCTTCTACGGCCCGGACGGGATCGGTGGTTGTCCAAGTGCATCTTTTAATTCCTCAAAAGCTTTACGGCACTCTTCGATCCACTTTGCTTCCTTACTTGCCCTTCGGGTCTTTAAGTGCCTTGAAGAAAGGCAAACATTTTTCTCAGGACTTGGAGATAAATTGATTTAAGGCGACAACTCTCCTGTCAAACATTGTACATCCCGAACGGTTTTGGGAGCCTCCATATCAATCGAGCTTGTATTTTGGCGGGATTTGCCTCAATTCCCCTCTGTGATACCATGAAACCCAAGAATTTGCCCGAGGAGACTCCAAAGGCACATTTTTCGGGGTTCAACTTCATTTGATGTTTCCTCGATCTTGGAAAACCTCGATCAAATCTGCAATGTGATTTGCTTTTGTAAAGCTTTTCACCAGCATGTCGTCAACATATGCTTCAACGTTCTTTCCTATCGGCTCTTTGAAAATCTTGTTGACGGCCCTCGATATGTTGCTCTCCTGCATTTTTCAGGCCAAAAGGCATGACCTTGTAATAATAGCTTTCACGATCAGTCATAAAAGCCGTATATTTCTCATCTTCCTTATTCATAAGGATCTGATTATACCCGAGTAGGCATCCATGAAACTTAAAGTTTCATACCTGCGATAGCATCTATCAAGAGGTCAATCCGAGGCAACGGGTAACAATCTTTTGGGCAAGCTTTGTTTAGATCCGTGTAGTCTGTACACATCCTCCACTTCCCATTCGCCTTTTTCACCATCACCACGTTGGCCAACCAAGTTGGGCACTCGATTGGTTCTATGAAACCAGAATTCTTAAGTTTTTCAACTTCATTCCGAACGGCTTCATACTTTTCAATAGAGAAATTTCTTCTTTTACGTATCCCTTGGTTTCGCCTTAGGGTCTATCCGAGTTTGTGCTCTGCAATGGCCCGATCGATCCCGAGCATGTCCTCAGCGAGACCACGCGAATACATCTTTATTCTGTTGAAGAAATAACTTCAATTCATCTTTAAACTCTTCCATTTGTTCGGACCCGACATAAGTAATCTTTTTCGCATCCTCGGTACACAGCTGGATTTGCTCTAGTTTCTCCATTGGTTCGGGCCTTTGCATCTTTGTCTCTTCCCGATCATCTCGAACTTCTATGGGGAGGGCAGTAACCTTCTTCGGACCCTCCTTGTCTTTTAAATAGGCAACATAACACTGCCGAGAGATCTTTTGAGTCGGAGGAGACTTGACCGATTCCCATATCGGTTGGGAATTTTATCTTGAGGTGCTTTGTCGAAACAATAGCACCTATCTTGGATAAAGATGGTCGCCCAAGAATCATATTATAAGCTGGTAGTTCTCGAACCACCAGAAAGTTGATTTGGACAGTTGTTAAACTTCCAATGGAAAGATCCAACTGAACCGATCCTTCCGCCCACTGAGATGACCTGCAAAGCCATATAGGTGTGTTGATGAAGGTTTCATCAAATCTTGATCCACCTTCAATTTTTGATACACTTCGTAAGAAATTAGGTCAGCTGCAGACCCTGTATCAATCAATACTCTATGCACTTCCCGCCATGCAATCTCTACCTTGATGACTATAGCATCATCGTGAGGTAAACAAACATCTCTCTCGTCTTCTTCGCTAAAGGTGATAGAATCTTCACCATTCGGCTTCTTCCGCTTCTGCGCCTCTCCGGCTCCAACAAATTTGGATTTGGTTTTTAAACTCCGGAATGATTCGGGCTCTGGACCCCCGAAGATGGTAAGGATCGGTGACCGAGTAGCAGCTTCAATCACCTCCTTGCCTTTTTTGGACTTCGGGGCCTCCCTTGATCGTTTTGAACTGACCGAACGATTCCTTTTAGGGGCAGCCGCACGTGGCCCGCGTGGCTCCTCCCTTCTTCTGCTAACAAAAGCTGGACAGATGTCCCTGAGATATCAATCTCTCAATATCGCCTTCGAGATGATGGCAGTCATTAGTGTAATGACCATAGTCCTTGTGGAATCGGCAATACTTTTCCCGATCCTGCTTGCTCTCCGGGTTTCAAAAGAATTTTAGGCGGCCACTTCAAAATATTTTTTCTTTTGAGGATATTCGGAATATCGGCCCGAGGAGCATTCAATGGAGTGTACTCACTTCTGCCGGGGGATCTTTGGCGCCAAGGTTGGGATCTTCCAACCCGATCACGAACATTCTTCTTTGGCTTTACCTTACTGCTCGGGAGCCTTTTGTTCCTTATTGGAGACTTTATTATCTCCTTGGCGCGCATCTAGAATCTCCATGACTTCAGCACTTACGGCATCTCTGTACCAACTCGGCATAAGTCGTGGGTATATCATGTAGTAATAACTCCGGGAGTTTCCGATTTGTGAGTCCTGTGAATAGAGCGGTTACGGCTACTGTTCATCCAAGTTTTCTATCTCCATCGTCACCTTGTTGAATCTTTTCGAAACTCTCTCGATTGATTCGTTCTTTCCCTGTCTTGACGATAAACAAGGTTTCTTCCGTTTTCTTGACCTGTATCCCACTTTGGAATCGCCCTATGAATTGGCGTGCCAATTCGTCAAAGTTCTGATCCTTCCCGAGGGAAGGTTAGAAAACCACTTTTGTGCCGCTCGAGTTAGAGATGATCCGAAAACCCTGCATAAAATTTCATCGAATTACTAGAAAGCGCCCATGGTCCGTTGGTAATAGCCAATGTGAGCTGTTGGATCTCCGGAGCCATCGAATGTTGAGAAGGTAGGCAAACGGAAGTTATGGGGAAACCGATATCCCGCGATTGGCTCAGCAAAAGGAGTCTTCCGAATGACTAAGTATATATCCTCAGTTATTCTTCCCTTAGCCAATTGCCCTAACTTCTCATTGATGTTGGCCAATTCTTGACCAATCTGGGTCGGGTGATCTTCAGCAATACGATCACGACCTCGATTAACACGATCATCACGTGCTACTCGATCATCACGAACAGCCCGTCCTTCACGAACGTTTCTCTCGTCACGAACTGCTCGATCATCACGAACGGTTCTTCTGACAGTGGGTGAGTGAGTTCTTACCCCAGAATCCAACCTTGTATTTGAATCGGTTGTACTCTCTTGCGGTCTATCGAACCGATCGCCTCGCCTTAGTTGATCATCAATCCTCCAAAGTCCTCGATCTCCTTCACGAAAATTCTGATCAACATTCCGGTCTTCAGCCATTCTTTGGTCACGTGGCAATGCACGTCTCCCCGAATCGTGTTGATCAGGTTCTTGTGGCAAAACCACTCGTCTGGTGAGCAAGCGGAGTGCTTGGCTTACCTCCAAGAGTTGAATCTTTACCTGATCCAATTGATCTTGGATTGTATCAGGAGGATTACGTCCTCCCTGGCCCTTATCCACTTCGATAGGATTTTGGCTTTCCTGGGGAATATCTGGATTATTCACCCCAGGTATCTGAACACCGGAATTGCGTTGTGCAGCGGCTGCTGATCTAGTCACCATGGCTTTTTCAAGTCTTTCCCACGAGACGGCGCCAAATGATGCGTCCAAAATCTGCTCGGCCCTTGGATCTCCACGTAGTGTCTGCAAAACAAAAGCGTCGGATGTGGCCCGACCCGCTGGGGTCGGGAGTCCACCTCCGAAGGCTAAGTCGGTTGATGAACTTAATCACAAACGGCTCTGCTAGAAGCACGAGCTAATGAATGAAGAAACGGGAAAGGTGATCTAGATAGCGGGACGGCGATAGTTGAGGTCTATCAGTATGTATCTGAACCTGAGTCTCAGATAATATTCTCCTTGATCAATTGATCCGTCCCTCACCTTGTATAGTAGTGAGGTTTATATAGAGTGTACCTTCGAATCTCCTTCGTTGGATGCACTCGAGCTTTCTTCGGGTAGTCGTTGGATCTTATCAATAAGACCCGTTGAGCGATAGACTTCTACTAGTTTGGGCTAGTAGAGGACTCCTGAGATAACCGTTAGGTTATGCGATAGTTATCCCTTTGATGATGATTATCCGCAGCCGTCAGTTTGAGTCTGCTGTCATCAGGGTGATTACCCTAATCCATAAGTAAGATTAGGGCACGCTTGCGACGAGAATAATCTTTCTTCTTCAGCAGGCACCGCGCGCGCGGGGGGGGGGGGGGGGGGGCCCCCCCCGCCGGGGGGGGGGGGGGGGGGGGGGGGGCGGGGCCCCGCCTCAACCCCCCCCCCCCCCATCCCAAAAAACAGGAGGCCCCCCCCCCCTCTCCCCCCGGAACACCGCCCCCCGCGGGGGGGGAGCCCCTTCCCCCCCCCGGGGGCGGGGGGGGGGGCGGCTCCCCCCCCCCCCCGGGGGGGGCGGGGGGGGGGGGGGCGGGGCCCCCGCCACACCCTCCCCTTCACATATACAATTTTAAATTCCCCTTTTTTTTTCTTTTCTTTTTGTGTCGAAAAAACAATTTGGGGGGGGTGGGGGGTGTGGGGGGGGGGGTTTTTATTTTTTCTCCTGGACAAGCTGGACAAAGAGTATGAAATTGCGGAGGATCGAAATATTTTTGTAATCCTCATTTCTTCTCTTCTTTTCCTTGACTCCCCACCAATGGTTGACTCATATGTTTGTTCTAGCAAAGTCGCGTCGATCTTGTATAACTTGTTAACAGTCACCTGTAATGACTTTCTTCTTTGATCAAAGATTGTATTCAGCTCTTGTAATTATTTTGATACTTGGCCTCTTTGGATCTCTACGAAGAAATAAGAAATTACTTTATCTTTGAACTTTGCTAGCCACTTGAATCGCCGTTGCATTAGGTCTTAGTTGTCTGAAACAATGCCTTTACTTAAGGATTTCCGGAGAAATACAATAAGTCTGAGATGGAACTCACTCGGGTTTTAAACCGATGCCTTATACTTAAGGATTTCCGGAGAAATACAATAAGTCTGAGAAGGAACTCACTCGGGTTTTAAACCGATGCCTTATACTTAAGGATTTTCGGAGAAATACAGTAAGTCTGAGAAGGAACTCACTCGGGTTTTAAACCGATGCCTTATACTTAAGGATAATTCAAAAATTCAATAAGTCTCGAAGGAACTCACTCGGGTATCAAACCGACGCCTTGCAAAAGGAACTCACTCGGATTTTCATCCGATGCCCCGACTTAAGAAAGTTCGAAAGATTTTCCAAAAGTGTTGAAGTGTTGAAGGACCCACACGAATTTTCATCCGATGCCTTATAGTTGGATCTTGTTCTTGAATGTGGTGTATGATGCCCCCCAATCAAAAGATAGTTTGTTGAAAGCCAAAAATTGCTTTGATTGAGTTGAAAATGATTACATCGCGAACAAAATTGAAATCATCCTCAAGGATAAAACTTTTTGAGATGCCTAGCATTCCACGAACGATCCAACTCTTTCTGGGAATCAATGTTCTTCAACCTGTAAGCTTCTGAACCGACCGGTTTCACAACCATATAAGGTCCTTCCCAGGAAGGGTCCAACTTTCTTTGGTGACGCGGGTCAGAAGCTAGGGTGTTTCTCAACACCAAATCTCCGGCTAAGTACCGACGATTCTTCACTCGAGTATTATAATGAGACGCTATCCTTCTTTGATAATGTTGAGTTCGTGCTATTGCCTTTGCCCGAACTTCGTCCAACAAATCAAGACTATCAAGCAGTCCTTGTTCATTTGCTTTTTCCTTGAACTCACGATCCCGTAACGTCCCCGCCATTATCTCCACAGGTGCCAATGCTTCGGATCCATATGCCAACCTGAATGGAGTTTCTCCTGTAGGTGTTCGAACCGTAGTTCTATAAGCCCACACTACATTATGTAGTTCTTCGACCCAAGAAGCTTTGTCAGTTTCGAGTCTTCTCTTTATTCCTTCCAGTAGTGTTCGGTTAGTAACCTCTACTTGGCCATTGCTGTCACATCCTCCCAGTCGGTACCCTAACTGGCATACCCGAGAGTGTGATCCACAGCCCAAAAGATCAAGTTTAGGAACGATCATATCCATTTAGCACAATAACAAATCAAAAGCAAGAACAAATCATTGTATTCTAATAAGTTAATAATAAAATTCAAGAAAAGATCTCAAAAGAATCACTAAGAATATCAGAGTGCGAAAACATGATACCAAATCAAAAGACAACTGTAGAGTATAGCGGAAATATACTCCACAACATATGCGGAAGGTAGATCGAAATCTAAGTAAACCTCTTAGCTAATACATGTAAGGTAAAAGATAAGTCTAAAAGAAACAAGAGAAATCTAATCCACATCTTCAGTCGGCTCTTCTTCATCTTCAGTCTTTGTCTTCTTCACCTTGCGCTTCCTTATATGGACCGTCATCGTATTCCAAACCTACAGAGAAGTCTAACAACGGATATGGTACAAAAGGAGTGAGTTTCGAAAGAAACCCAGTAAGGCAGTTAAATCCATAATAACATAAATGGCAGGATTTCAAAACAAACATAAATGCAATATGGTATGAGACAAACAATGAATGTATGAATCTAACTCTATGTATGCTGGTCTCTAATGGCAGACATGCTTTAAGTCATAGCACCACACTTCTTTGGGTAGGTCAATCACACAACGCCTTTTGGTAGTGGGTCCGGCATCCCTCGGGACATTCCATGGCTGGGGGTTAAGTCACCTCTCTCTCACATCACCATTGGTCTAAGTACTGGCGCATGTCAGGGTAAAGCCTAGCCAAATGCAAGTCTTCTACTTAGTTATATCAAGTCAGATCCAGATACGTCCATTCCTCGCCCCGGCGATCCTTTCCGGTATCCTTCACACTAGAGTCCTCATAGTCCCTGACTACGGACTCATCAACCCTATTGGTTATCCACATATGGTAAACGGGAAGCTCTCACGTCCCCTCACGGGTTGGATACCGGTCTTGAGCGCCCGTGAGCCCAAGTCTATCCATATGCAACCCTACCAATAAATGGCCCCCACAATGTGATTCCTGTCCTCTCACGGGTTGGTTACCGGTCTTGAGCGCCCATGAATCCCCATTGCTACCACGGGTCGTTCGGTCTCAATACCCCTCCGATTAGGGTCTGACATAACGGGACATCCTAGCCAAACACTACTAGACAGTCCTAAATATGTCATCCAACAGTTTAGGAAGGTGTCCAGAGGGCATCTCCGGAAACATCCCATAATATTCCCGTAGTTGTCCAAGGACAGAAGTGTCAAAAGGACACCTCTCCTTCCCGAACCATACTTAATCAATCACATTCACAAATCAATCATATCATACACATTTACAGTATATAGAAAATATACCATAATAAGATTCATCTCATATACAGTTGACAAATAAAGACTTTCATAAACTAAAGAAAGCAAGTAAATAATGCTACTGTAATTGAAGTAAATACAGCAGTAATATATTCATAAAGGAATCTAATTATGGTAACAAATCCGAAAGATTCTAATATAGAAACTAAAATCACACAATCTATGCTATTATAGAAGTAACCATCCTTACCTTATATAACTTGAAGAGAATCTCCAAGGATCAAGGAGAATCTTCTCAAACTTGGCAAGAAGGTCCTAAACAAGTATATATATCATATTAGGAAAGAAACCTAGAAGGAAAGATATCAAAACATCCAAAACAGACCAAATTTGGAGTTGCTGTACTCATTGGTCGATTGGATTGGTCTACTGTCTCAGTCGACCAATGAGTCCACCAATAGAGACAGTGGCCTTCAAAATCAGAGTTTTTAGAATATAGAACCAAATTTGGTGGTTCAAAAGGGTACCAAACAAGGGGGAAACTACTATGAAAGTATCCTAGTATATAGAGGACTTCAAAACACTAATCAAATCAAGTCTTCAAGTTACAAATTAGGAAACAAAAGTTACCATAATTAGATCAATCATGGTTCTTGAAGAATTCAAGATAGAAATCATAGACAAGAACAATAGGATGATGGATCATTGATTGTGATAAAGAAATCATGAAAAGCATGCATAGATCTTCAAGAAAAATAGATCTAAGACTGAAGAACATGAATCTAAATAAGGAAACAAAACTTACCATAAATGTATTAGTCATGGTTCTTGGAGAAAGCATGGTATGATCAAGAAGAAAGAACTAGAGATTGATAGGTTACAACTCTTGTAAAGAAAACACAGCGATTGACTACTAATATGATCAATAAAACAGATCTAAGAAGATCAGAATTTGAATCAAAAGATGAACAAAGACAAGATCATGATTTAGATCATGATTCCTTCAAAAGCTTGCAATGATCATGGTTAAGATCATCGCATTAGCCATTAATCCTTAGGAAGATCATGAGGGATGAGTAGAGAGATGTTTGCAACAGAGAATGCAGCATCTTCTCTACTATGTCAGCCCAAAAAGGAAAGAAAAACAGAGATGGAGAAGAAGAAGAGATTGTAGACATACCTTTGATGCAAGAGGAAGAAGATTACTTGAGTTCTTGCGAGGGATCAACCAAGGATGCAAGGAAATTGATTAGAATGGAGTTCTAACTCGTTCCAGAGGCTTAGGAGGCAAAGGGGACGAACTAATCCCGAGATTGGACTTAAATAGAGCAAGAAAGACCTAAATCTGGAAAACAGATCTCATTGGTCGATTGGATTGGTCTACTGGCTCCAGTCGACCAATCAGTCGACCAATGGAGACAGCAAGGTACATAATGCACTGTTTTGGTCATAACTTCTTCGTTTGAAGTCCGATTGATCCGAAATTCGAAAGGGAACTTCACACAAACATAATAAGACTATCTAGCATGAATTGGGCATCATCCATGGTCCAAAAATCAGTACTTTATAATTTGGAACATGAGTTTCTAAATTGGAAACAACATGGTTTTCATAGCAAACTCACCATGGATTCAAGGGAAGAATTAGCGAGAACAAGGCTCCACTCAAATGGAATATCAAGAACATATCAGAGGCAAGAGTAACTAAATAGAAAATCAAAAGAATACTAATCCTAGAATGAGAGGAATCAAAAATAGAAACTTACTAGAATGCTTATATCAATGGTCAACATCAAAGGCTATAATGGCTAGGAAGAAAGGGGAATTGATTCAAAGAGATGAAATACATTAGAACAGCAGTAAGGCTAAGATAAAACATGTTAAACATTAATTAGAAAAGAAGCTACAGTAGAATGATCATGCTGTCCAAAACTCAAGAAAAATCAGTGAAGAATTGAGGAGATTGACCATGTGGTTTCAAGGAATGCATAGAGTGATTAGGGTTCACTCTAAGACATAAGGAGATTAGAGAATAGGTAGTTATAGTTGTGTAACACCTTCTCCACAATCAAAACATCAAGATAGAACAGTAAGAAGAAGAAAATAGAGAATAAGGAGATAGAACATTGAAATCAAGGTCCAACTTCAAGGTGTAACATTAAACTAACCTTTCTTCACCTGAAACAGATAGGGTGTCCTAACAAGGTTTGGGCTGGATTTCACATTCTCCCCCCCTTAAAATAATTTCGTCCTCGAAATTGGGAGAGTTCCTGGATTCCGAAAGACAGGGGTACTTTCCTATTATCTTGGCTTCCTTCTCTCAAAGTCCACGGAAAACAAATAACAATAAGTCTTATGTAAGAAAACAAGGAATATATCTGACATGCTTTGAAATCAAATCGAAAGTATGATTATGGCTTCATGAAGATTTCACATGGATCATGGCGAAGATGAATATGAGGATCATAAAACCTTAAGAATTAAAGGAGATTGTAGAAGAGATGGTTGCAAGGATCAATATGTTGCAAGGATGCCGCATCCTCTTCATAATCTTAATAAATCATGAAGATCACACTTGATTTCTCTTCGAAATCATCATGTGGAGAATTTACAAGGTTATAGAGTGTATGGAGATCCACTCTAGAACAGAAGGGATAGAAGGATTAGTCATGGGAATGATTTAAGAGCATCCTCCTATCAAAGGGAATGTAAGGCACAAGAAGAAATTGGGGAGAGAATAGATCAGCTTTGGGGTAAACTTCTACAAACCAAACTAGGCAATTCGTACAACAGAGAATAAATCGAACAATGCATATGGTATGCATATGGTATGTATGCATTTGGTACAATAGCGAGGTTAGGGTTAGGTGGGATCTCACAATCTCCCCCCCTTAAAAAAAATTCGTCCTCGAAATTGAAAGCATACTTGGGCTTCCACTAAGATGAGGAAACTTCTTCAGGGGTGTGATTCTTCCACCGAAACTTTACCAGGGGATGGAAGGTACAATGAACAATAGATCTAATAGGTAAAGAACATGGGAGTCTTGGCTGACTTTTTAAACAGCTAAGAGGAACTCAAAACAATACTGACAAGCACTTCTAATCAAGACTAGTCAAACTCACATGGTAAGAATAAATCAAAACAATGCATATGGCCTATATGCAATGCATCAGTAAGGATTAAATCAAGCAACACATATGATATGTATGTAATGCATAAATAAAGAATAAATCAAGGCAATGCATGTGGTATTCATACAATGCGCAAGCAAAGATAAATCAAGGCAGTGCATATGGTATTTATACAATGCATAAGTAAAGAATAGATCAATAGCAGAAGTTAAAGGATAAGAGCAACGTACCGGTTACAAGATCTTGGTTTGGTTCTATCTCACTTCCAACTACGCTACACACTTTACCAGCAGGAGGGGCTTGAACTGACTTCGCAGCTAAAGCAGCTTGACGACTTGGTTTATGAGGGCAACTGTAAAACCCAGCCCTAACCTTGACCCGGAAACCTTGTTATTTGTAGGTCCAGTGACCCGAAGTAAAGTAAGAAGTCAGCTTTGGGCCATCCCAGTAGAGGACTTGGTGTCTGGCTTTGAATCCATGAAAGTTGATGAGGAAGTTCTATTTATGGAAACTGAATCTTGATGAAGATCGGATTAGTTGATGGACTTGGAGTGCTCTCTATCTTGGTTTGAAGGCATTTATACCTATTAGGTAAGTCACTTGACTTGTGTGCAAAACCCCTTTAGGATTGGATTTGATCTGGGCCTTCAATTCCCTGTTTTGGTCTTGCTGTCAGCATTGGTCGACTGATTGGTCGACTGGGCCAGTTGACCAATCCACTCGACCAATGAGTGCTGTCTTTGGCAATTAGGTTGTTCTTGCTCTATTTAAGTCCAATCTCGGGTCCACTTCGTATTTGCTGCCTCCAAACTCTCTGGAACGAACCAAAGACCTCTGCAAGTCATCTCCCTTGCATCCTTGGTGTTTTCTTGACGGATCTTCGTCGAAACTCTTCTTTTTGCATCAAAAGGTATGTCTACTCTCTCTTCTTCTCCTCCATCTTTTTTTTTCTTTCCTTTTTGAGTTGAGACAGTAGAAGAGATGCTGCATTCTCTATTGCAAACATCTCTGAACATGTTCTCATGATCATCCTAAGGATTTGAGGCTAGAACAATGATCTTAACCATGATCATTGCAAGCTTTTGAAGGAATCATGATCAAACCATGATCTAATCTTGTTAAACATCTGATTTGAATTCTGATCTCTTTGGATCTTCTATGTTGATCATGTTAGTAGTTAGTTATTGTGTTTTCTTTCCATGATCCATGATCTATCAATCTCTAGTTGTTCTCTTCTACCATACTATGTGTTCTTCATGAAGCATGGTAGTTACATATATGGTAGGTTTTATTTCCTAATTTAGATTTATGCTTCTAAGCCTTGTTCCTTGAAGATCTAAGTATGTTTTCATGATACCATTACCTGAAGCAATGATCCATCCTCCTATTGTTCTTGTCTTTGATTTCTATTTCGAATTCATCAAGATGCATGGTTGATCTAATTATGGTAACTTTTTGTTTCCTAATTTGGATCTTGATATCTTGATTTGATTGGTGTTTTTGAGGTACCCTATATGTTGGAATACTACTGATGTAGTTTACCCCTTGATTAGTACCCTTTTGAACCACCAAATTCGGATTTCATATCTTAAAACTCTGTTTTTTCTAGGCTACTGTCTGCATTGGTCGACTGATTGGTCGATTGGGCCAGTCGACCAATCCACTCGACCAATGAGTACAGCAACTCAGAATTGGTCTGTGTTGGATGTTTTGGTATCTTTTCTGTTAGGGATCTTTCCTAATATGTTGTATATACTTGTTTAGGACATTCTTCTCAAGTTTGCCAAGATCTTACTTGATTTCTTAGGATTCCTTTGCGAGTTATAAAAGGTAAGGATGGTTATTTCCTTAATTACATAGATAGCATGAATCTAGTTTCTATATTTGAATATCATAGATATGATTCCTAAATTAGATTCTTACAATGATATACTACTGTTGCATAACTTTGATTACAGTAGCATTACTTATTCATATTGAATTGATTCATGTATGATTTACTTACCAATGCTATACAAGTGATTGTAATTATTGATTTCTTTCCATATATGAAGTTACCATATATGTGATGATATGAATTGATGCATGTGTATGCTTAAGTATGGTTTGGAAAGGAGAGGTGTCCCTTTGACACTTCTGTCCTTGGACTACTACGGGAATATTATGGGATGTTTCCGGAGATGCCCTCTGGACACCTTCCCAAACTGTTGGATGACATATCTAGGATTGTCTAGTAGTGTTTGGCTAGGATGTCCTGTTATGTCGGACCCTAATCGGAGGGGTATTGAGACCGAACGACCCGTGGTAGCAATGGGGATTCATGGGCGCTCAAGACCGGTAACCAACCCGTGAGAGGACAGGAATCACATTGTGGGGGCCATTTATTGGTAGGGTTGCATATGGTTAGACTTGGGCTCACGGGTGCTTAAGACCGGTAACCAACCCGTGAGAGGACATGAGAGCTTCCCGTTTATCATATGTGGATGATCAATAGGGTTGATGAGTCCGTAGTCAGGGACTATGAGGACTCTAGTGTGAAGGATACCGGAAAGGATCGTCGGGGACGAGGAATGGAAGTATCTGGATCGACTTGATGTAACTAAGTAGAAGACTTGCATTTGGCTAGGTTTTACCCTGACATGCGCCAGTACTTATACCAAATGGTTGTGAGAGAGTGTGTTGACTTAACCCCCTGCCAAGGTTTGTCCTGAGGGATGAAGGACCCATTACCAATCGGCTGCTCAAGACCGGTGAAATGATCCGTGAGAGAATCCAAGATATCTTAAATGGTTGAGGATGTGAGTGGACTTTCCTAAAGAAGTACGGTGCTATGACTTAAAGCATGTCTGCCAATAGAGACCAGCATACATAGAGTTAGACTCATTCATTCATTGCTTGTCTCATATCATATTGCATTTATGATTGTTCTGGAATCCTGCCATTTATGTTATTATGGATTTTTAATTGCCTTACTGAGTTTCTTTGAAACTCATTCCTTTATTGTACAATGTTTGTTAGACTATCCTGCAGGTACTGAGTATTATAACGGTCCCTATGAAGAAGCGCAAGGCGAAGAGGCATATCTCCAGGAAGGTGATTGCGGTTACCACAATTACTCTGAAGATCCCGCGAGTGGTTATGCTCCGTACGATGCTTAGTCCGACCATTGAGTGGAAGCGTCCTTGTGCCATTTATGAGATTTACACTTATAAGGATGTTGTCTATAAAGTGGAGAACAATTTAGTTACCCAATGTACTTGCTACTGGGATTAGATTTTATCTAGTTTATTCTTTTAGAGCTACTTTTCCGCTGGTTGTAAAGTGGGATTTTTGCCTCACTTTACTTATCCGTTTGACACTACGATTATATCTATTATTCTGATTCATTTATGATTCATTCTTTCTTTATTGGATCTATGGTTTATCTTCCGCACTTTTATTATGATTGTTCATGATTATGTTATTGTTTATGTGGGAGGTTGATCACTCGATACCTGATCTTCGGGCTGTGGATCACACTCTAGGGTATGCCAGATAGGGTGCCGGCTGGGAGGGCGGATGATTGGTATCGAGCCCAAGGTTCGAGGAGATCCTAACCACAAAAGACAACAAACTGAACATTCCCGAGTCATTGATCTGAAATGACTCTTCTACTCTTAGAAGTGAATGATAGAACACTGAATTAGAAACTTGATCTTTGAAGCATAACAGAACATTTCCGAATAACATACCATAATTATACTTGAACAAATGTCACTAATGCAAGGAAAAGAAAGGTGCATAACATACAATAATTAAAGGGAAACAAAATGAACTTCATTAATTTCAAAAGTTTTTACAATGATTACATCTGAAATGCATAAATGGAAATCCTAAGGTACAGTCTATCTAGGTGATCTTCTCGATCTTTGTATGCTCCGAACTCCTCCGCTAGCTGAGTCACCCGATGCTCTATCCTATCCTGTCGTGACTCCATCCTCTCGTACATCTGCTCTGTCCGACCTCCATCCTCTCTAGCATGGAAGTCATCGATCTCATCCGTGCTCCAAGATCTGAAGTCTCCGGAACTCGCATGTGAAGGGCCACCCGTCTCGAAGTGTGATGAAGGAAACTCGTGATGCACGGGCTCAGCCTCGCGCATATCCGCATCATCTCCGGCCCGATCATCACTATCGGGACCGATATCCTCTCCTCCATCCTCCGACCCCCGATCCTCATCCTCTCCGATTCATCATCATCCTCACCCTCCGGACCGGGAGATCTCTCTCGACTCGCTCGTAGTCTCATCCGACGAATGGTCCGAGTCCCAATAGAGTATCCCCGTGAACCGGTGTCCACCGGTGTATCCTCGAAACTCACCCCGAAATGCCCGAAGATCAAAGTCGGTAGCCTCCCATAGCAAAGGTTCCGCATGCTAGGCCGCAGAACTAAGTCCAACATGACCCGCTGAATGATGTAGGAGAGATCGATCTCGAAGCCCATGTAGATGCGGTAGATGACTAAGGCCTCCATCACCGTGACCCGATGGTGATGTCCGGCTTTCGGCATAATGTTTCGGCCGACTATGCGACCGATAATCCGTGCAGAATCCGTCATCCGTCCGCTGGTCCACGGAGTGAAGCATCGATGGCTATCCCATAGCGTAGAGCATATCTCGCGTAGCTCGTACGGCATCGGATGGCTGTCCAGATCTGCTCCTGCGGGTATCCACACACACTGCTGTGGATAGTAAGGAACCCGCAAGATCTCAGCCGGTGTCCGGGTAGAGAAGCGAATCGAGTCCGGAAGACCCCCGCTCCCGAGGACAAGTCTAAGTGGATGTCCTTGGCCTCGAGCCTCCTCGTGTGTAAGTAAGGTTGCTGAAGAACAACCTCACTAGTTCCGGTATACCGGCGGATCCTCGGTGAAGAGATGAGTCCACCGCAATGTGTCGAATCTCCGCCGAATCCTAAAGGCTACGAGCTGGCGTAAGTGAAGTAGACGTCCCATCTCGATATTGCAAGAATCGAAGTAGGCCTCGTACGGGATCTCGGCCCGAGGTGTGTCAAACATGTCCGGTCTCCTAACCTCCCCGTCTAGGCTCGAAGGAACCCGACCTCTGCCCCCTAAGAGCACCTACGATGCGACCACGACCTCTACCTCGTCCTCGCCCTCCCCTCTCGCATAGTGGGTATCTGTGAAAGAGACAAGAGACAATTCCGATTAGTGCTATTTTAAGATTTGAGCCAAAAGGGTATTTTCGTAATTTTTCGGAAAATTTCAAATTTGGGGGAAATTTGATTTGAACATACTAGCATGTGCGCAATACTTGGAATTTCATGTCTATGAAGTTTGTTTGATGAAAATCGATCGAAAACTTGGATTAAAGCGAAAAATTCAGCAAGAAGGAAATTTGGGGATTTTGCAATTTAGGTCAAAATTTGATTTTTGAAAAGTTGAAATTGGTTAAATCAAATTGTATGGACCTATCTATAATGTCATCTTGAGCATGTAGCATTTGATCTCGTGTGAAAATTTCAAGCGGTTTGAGAGAAAACGGAATTTTTCTAAAGATATTGATTTCGGTATAAAACTTTGCGAGATGAACACCATTATGTTAAAACTTGTTGTCTATGCATGGCATTGTGTTTAAAACCTAGGGAATATGTTTCTAAGCATTCCTAAGCATGATTTCTAGCATTGGATACAAGTAAAGCATGGTTTTATTGAAATGCAAGCATGAGAAGATGAAGATGGAAGAAAGAATAAGAGATTTACCTTGTTTGTGAAGATTGTGTGTTGTGGTGTTGTTGTTGAAGCACCAAATCACCTCAAGAACACTTGTGAGAACTCTTGGAGATTTTCCCTAGGGCTCTCTCACCTTTGGAAGAAGTTAGAATGAGGTTGGAATGTGAAAATGAGGCTTATAATGTGAATTTTCGCATTCATGCTCGCATTGGTCGACTCATTGGTCGACTGGGTCAGTCGACCAATTCACTCGACCAATGGTCACAGAGACCTCAATTGCTGTTGGATTTTTGGAAAATGTGATTTTTGCCTTATGGAATATTGTTTGATGACTATATGGATATATTTAAGCATGATTTAAGTTTTCAAATCATTTGGACTTGTGGTTTATGTTGAATCTTCGAAATTCGGTATTTTGATGTTCTCGGTTTTGCAGAATGGTTACTCTGAGAAGTGGGCGTGGTGAATCCAGTGGTCATGGAGGTGGTGAAATACCTCAGGGAGGTGGTGAAGTACCTCATGGAGGTGGTGAGATACCAAATGTTGATCGGGGTACTCATGAGATACCCGGTGCCCCGAAGCAATGCCAATATTATGGGCAATATGATGCAGCAACAAGCGGCTCGGTTCAACCAGATGTTGGTGGGTTTCATGACTCTGCATAATGAGACCCGGGCTGGTGCTAATGTGAATCCTCATGCCGCAGTCCTGAATGCGGGAGGTTTAGCTGGAACTCCGCATACTCGCCTGATGGAGAGTTTTCTGAAGATGCAAGTACCCACTTTCACTGGAGTTACCAAGGACCCCTTGTTTCCTAACAAGTGGCTTCGTGAGTTGGAGAAGGCTTTCCGACATCTACAATGCTCGGAAGCTCGGAAGATTTTGTTTCTTTGAACGAAGTTGCAACAAGAAGCCGATGCATGGTGGATCTCCACTCGCCTGTTTTGGAAGGTTTGCATGCAGGAGTTGTAACTTGGGAATTATTCAAAGAGGCTTTTTGTATGAACTACTTTCCGAGGCGGTGAAAGATGCGAAGGAAGCCGAGTTCATGATTTCGACTCAAGGAACTCGTCTCGTGTTGGAGTACCAACAAAAGTTCGAGGAGCTTCATTTCTTTGCTCCAGATTCTCTCGAAGGATGACCTCGCCAAAGCAAAGAAGTTCTTCAAAGGACTGCGCCCGCCATTAAAGCTTACCTCACAGTCCAGCCTATAGTGAGCTATGCTCAAGTGGTGCAGAACTCGAAGAAGTTGGAAGAAACAGAGAAGGAAAGTGCTCGTGTGCAAAAGCCTTGGCGATCAAGGAATTCTGGTTTGGTGGATCGTAATGACCGTCGTTTTGTGAGACCTACACCCTACCCCACTCCTACCTTTCGGGCTAAGAGTGTAGGTCGAACACGGGTTTTCAGCAGCCCGGCCGGTTTAGACAAGATGGCGGAAACCGACCACCAGCAAGTGCAAGTGCAAGTGCAAGTGCAAGGCCTTTTGTTCGAAGCCCTCTGTTGCAGCCACCCCCGTTGGATCCAAAGCAATCTGTTTGCTTCTACCGCAAGCAAGCTGGTCATTTTGCTCGTGCTCTGTCGAGCGGGCGCACTTGCCAGCAGCCTGCCCCCAGTGGTGAAGAGTGCTCCTGCTCCTCCCTCGGTAGAGTTTTCAGTATTTCAGTCTTGAGCGGGATTCAAGCCATGATGTAATTACAGGTACATTGTTAGTCGCTTCTATTTTCGCATTTGTCTTATTTGATACGGGTGCATCTCATTCGTTCATGTCATCTCGCATTCATCAAGAAGACTAACCTAATCCCCGAGAAGTTGTCTAGTTGTTTATTGATTAGTACACCTACTGGTCCTGTTGTGAAACTAGATAAGAGGTTATCTAAATGTCCTGTGTTGATTGGTGAGAAGAACTTGGAAGCCAATTTTGTGATTCTTGACATGAAGGACTTCGATGTTATTTTGGGAATTGATTGGTTGACAGCCCACAAAGCTGTGTTCCTTTGTTCCTCAAAGAAGATCCAGTTCCATATTTGTGGAAGTCCGGTCTTTGAATTTCGGGGTGAAAAGAGAAGGGTTTGTAAGAAGGTGTCTGTCTGCACCGATGCAAGTCTATGCCCTAGTGGATGATGCTTCATCCGAAGGCAAGAGTATAGTGGAGAAAAGAGTCGATGAAGTCGAGTTGTGCTGGGACTTTGTTGATGTCTTCCACGATGATCTATCGGAGTGCCTCCTGACAGGGATGTCGAGTTTTCTATTGATCTCGTCCCTGGTGCCGCTCCGGTATCTAAAGCTCCGTATAGGATGGCTCCTACTGAGTTGAAAGAGTTGCAAAATCAGTTGAATGAGCTCATTGATAGAGGTTTCGTACAGCCTAGTGTGTCACCTTGGGGAGCTCCGGTCTTGTTCGTCAAGAAGAAAGATGGTAGTATGCGCTTGTGCATTGACTACCGTGAGTTGAATAAGTTGACTATCAAGAATAGATATCCGCTGCCCAGAATTGATGATCTCTTCGATCAGTTGAAGGGTGCAGTTGTGTTCTCAAAGATTGACTTAAGGTCCGGATATCACCAATTGAAAGTGAAGTCTAGTGATATCTTCAAGACAGCTTTCCGAACGCGGTATGGTCACTACGAGTTTAGAGTCATGCCCTTCGGATTGACTAATGCTCCTGCGGTGTTCATGGACCTCATGAACCGAGTATTTCATGATGTGCTTGACAAGTTTGTGATTGTTTTTATTGATGACATCTTGATCTATTCGAAGAGCGAAGAAGAGCATGCGAGTCATCTAAGTTTCACTTTGCAAAGGTTGCGAGAAAAGAAGTTGTTCGCTAAGTTTAGCAAGTGTGATTTCTGGCTTAAGAGAGTGGTATTCCTTGGTCATGTAGTTTCAGCCGAAGGTATTCGTGTCGATCCTGAAAAGGTCCAAGCTGTGGCTGATTGGGAAAGACCGAAGTCAGTAACGGAAATAAGAAGTTTTCTTGGATTGGCGGGTTACTACCGAAGATTTATTGAGAACTTTTCTCGGTTGGCTGCTCCTATGACTAAGTTGACCAGGAAAGAAGAAAAGTTTGTTTGGTCCGACGCTTTGTGAGAAGAATTTCCAAGAGTTGAAGGATAGATTGACAAGTGCCCCGGTTTTGACTATACCTGATAGTTTCGGTGGTATGACAGTTTATACCGATGCGTCAAAGATTGGTTTGGGTTGTGTACTGATGCAACATGGCAAGGTCGTAGCCTATGCTTCTCGGCAATTGAAGGATTATGAGCGGAATTACCCCACTCACGATCTAGAACTTGCCGCCGTTGTCTTTGCTTTGAAGATTTGGAGACATTACCTTTACGGTGAGAAGATTGCCATTTTCACGGATCATAAGAGTTTGAAATACTTCTTTACCCAAAAGGAGTTGAACATGAGACAAAGGAGATGGTTGGAACTAGTCTCTCGATTATGATTGTGATATTCAAGTATCACCCCCGGGAAAGCAAATGTTGTTGCTGATGCTCTTAGTAGGAAGAACCAGAAGAAGACTTTGGATTTGAATGCGTTGAGTTTACCATTGTGGTCTTCTATTGAGAGTTTTTATTTGGAAATCGTCCCTGAGAATTCTGATTTTATTCTTTCTGCCATGACGGCAAGATCTGGTCTTAGAGATAAGATTGTTGCTCTGCAGAGTTCTGACCAAGAGTTTTTGATCAAAGTTGAGAAGATTTCTTCGAATCCTGAGTCGGACCCCGACTTTGGTATATCCATGGATGGTGCTTTGTTGTTTAGGGGAAGATTGTGCGTGCCTGCAAATGAAGAAGTTAAGAAAGAAATATTGAAGGAAGCACACCAATCAGTCTTTACTATACACCCGGGAAGCACCAAGATGTACAAGGACTTGAAGGAACATTTTTGGTGGATTGGTCTGAAGGCGGATGTTGATGATTTTGTTGCCAAGTGTGAGACTTGCCAACGTGTGAAAGCCGTTCGACAACCTCCATCTGGATTACTTCAGCCTCTTCCTATTCCTAGTTGGAAGTGGGAGGATATCTGTCACGCCCTCCCAGCCGGTACCCTATCTGGCATACCCGAGAGTGTGATCCACAGCCCGAAGATCAGGTATCGAGTGATCAACCTCCCACATAAACAATAACATAATCATGAACAACCATAACAAGAGTGCGGAAGATAAATCATAGATCCAATAATGAAAGAATGAATCATAAACGAAACGGAATAATAGATATAATCAGAGTGTCAAACAGATAAGTAAAGTGAAGCAAAAATCCCACTTTACATCCAGCGGAAAAGTAGCTCGAAAGAATAAACTAGATAAAAGCTAATCCCAGTAGCAAGTACATTGGGTAACTAAATTATTCTCCACTTTGTAGACGACATCCTTGTAGGTGTAGATCTCATAAATAGCACAAGGACGCTTCCACTCAATGGTCGGACTAAGCATCGTACGGAGCATAACCACCCATGGGATCTTCGAGTAATTGTGGTAACCGCAATCACCTTCCCGGAGATATGTCTCTTCGCCTTGCGCTTCCTCATAGGGACCGTCATAGTATTCCGTACTGCGCAGGATAATCTAACAACATTGTACAATAAAGGAATGAGTTTCAAAGAAACTCAAGAAGGCGATTAAAATCCATAATAACATAAATGGCGGGATTCGGAACAATCATAAATGCAATATGATATGAGACAAACAATGAATGAATGATTCTAACTCTATGTATGCTGGTCTCTATTGGCGGACATGCTTTAAGTCATAGCACCGTACTTCTTTAGGAAAGTCCACTCACATCCTCAACCATTTAAGATATCTTGGATTCCCTCCAACCATTTAAGATATCTCGGGCGACCGATTGGTAATGGGTCCTTCATCCCTCGAGACAAACCTTGGCAGGGGGTTAAGTCAACACACTCTCTCACAACCATTTGGTATAAGTATCTTGGCGCATGTCGGGTAATACCTAGCCAAATGCAAGTCTTCTACTTGGTTACATCAAGTCAGATCCAGATACTTCCATTCCTCGTCCCCGACGATCCTTTCCGGTATCCTTCACACTAGAGTCCTCATAGTCCCCGACTACGGACTCACCAACCCTATTGATCATCCACATATGGTAAACGGGAAGCTCTCACGTCCTCTCACGGGTTGGTTACCGGTCTTAAGCGCCCGTGAGCCCAAGTCTAACCATATGCAACCCTACCAATAAATGGCCCCCACAATGTGATTCCTGTCCTCTCACGGGTTGGTTACCGGTCTTGAGCGCCCATGAATCCCCATTGCTACCACGGGTCGTTCGGTCTCAATACCCCTCCGATTAGGGTCCGACATAACAGGACATCCTAGCCAAACACTACTAGACAATCCTATATATGTCATCCAACAGGTTTAGGAAGGTGTCCAGAGGGCATCTCCGGAAACATCCCATAATATTCCCGTAGTAGTCCAAGGACAGAAATGTCAAAAGGACACCTCTCCTTTCCAAACCATACGTAAGCATACACATGCATCAATTCATATCATCACATATATGGTAACTCCATATATGGAAAGAAATCAATATTTACAATCATTTGTATAACATTGGTAAGTAAATCATACATGAATCAATTCAATATGAATAAGCAATGCTACCGTAATCAAAGTTATGCAACAGTAGTATATCATTGTAAGAATCTAATTTAAGAAACATATTAATGATATTCAAATATAGAAACTATATTCATGCTATCTATGTAATTAAGGAAATAACCATCCTTACCTTTTATAACTCGCAAAGAATCCTAAGAAATCAAGTAAGATCTTGGCAAACTTGAGAAGAAGGTCCTAAACAAGTATATACAACATATTAGGAAAGATCCCTAACAGAAAATATAGCAAAACATCCGAAACAGGACCAATTCTGGAGTTGCTTTGTACTCATTGGTCGAGTGGATTGGTCGAGTGGTCCAATCGACCAATCAGTCGACCAATGCAGACGATAGCTTAGAAAATCGGAGTTTTGAGATATGAAATCCGAATTTGGTGGTTCAAAAGGGTACTAATCAAGGGGTAGACTACATCAGTAGTATTCTAGCATATAGGGGACCTCAAAACACTAATCAAATCAAGGTATCAAGATCCAAATTAGGAAACAAAAAGTTACCATAAATAAATCAAACATGGATCTTGATGAATTTTGAAATAGAAAACAAGGACAAGAACAATAGGAGGATGGATCATTGCTTTCGGTAATGAAAACATGAAAACATGCATAGGTCTTCAAGGAACAAGGCTTAGAAGCATAAATCTAAATAAGGAAATAAAACCTACCATATATGTACTATCATGCATCATGAAGAACACATAGTAAGGTAGAAGAGAACAACTAGAATTCTATGGATTATGGATCATAGAAAGAAAACACAACCATTAACCACTAACATGATCAATGAAAGAAGATCCAAAGAGATCGGAATTCAGATTAGGAAATTAACAGAGATTAAATCATGGTTTGATCATGAATCCTTCAAAAGCTTGCAATGATCATGGTTAAGATCATTGTTCTAGCCTTAAATCCTTAGGATGATCATGAGAACATGTTCAGAGATGTTTGCAACAGAGGATGCAGCATCTCTTCTACTGTCTCAACTCAAAAAGGAAAGAAAACAAAGATGTAGGAGAAGAAGAGAGAGTAGACATACCTTTTGATGCAAAAAGAAGAGTTCCGACGAAGATCCGCCAAGAAAACTCCAAGGATGCAAGAGAGATGACTTGCAGAGGTCTTTGGTTCGTTCCGGAGGGTTTGGAGGCAGCAAATACGAAGTGGACTCGAGGTTAGACTTAAATAGAGCAAGAATCAACCTAATTGCCAAAGACAAGCACCCATTGGTCGAGTGGATTGGTCGACTGGCCCCGGTCGACCAATCGGTCGACCAATGCAGACAAAGAAGGCCAAAACAGGGAATTGAAGGCCCAGATCAAATCCAAACCTAAAGAGGTTTTGCACACAAGTCAAGTGACTTACCTAGTGGGTAGAAATGCCTTCAAACCAAGATAGAGAGAACTCCAAGTCCATCAACTAATTAGATCTTCATTAGGATTCTGTTTCCATAAATAGAACCTCATCATCAACCTTCATGGATTCAAAGCCGGACACCAAGTCCTCTCTCTCGGGATGGCCCAAAGCTGACTTCTTACTTTACTTCGGGTCATCGGACCTACAAATAACAAGGTTTCCGGGTCAAGGTTAGGGCTGGGTTTCACATTCTCCCCCCCTTAAAGAAATTTCGTCCCCGAAATTGAAAGCGTACCTGTGCTTCCAAAGAGGTAAGGAAACTTCTCCTTCATGTCTTCTTCCTTCTCCCAAGAAGCTTCTTCAGGGGTATGGTTCTTCCACCGAATCTTCACCAAAGGAATGGCGCGATTCCGCAGCTGCTTGTCCTTCCTATCCGGGATTTCGGCCGGTTCTTCATCATAGGTCAAATCAGCACTAAGTCCTTCAGTGCTTGCTGCAAAATGTGTTTCGGATTCTCTATGTATTTTCGGAGCATCGAAATATGAAACACATTGTGCACACCAGCAAGAGACGGAGGTAATGCTAATCGATACGCAACAGGTCCAACCTTTTCCAAAATCTCGAAAGGTCCAATGTAACGAGGGCTAAGCTTACCCTTAACATTGAATCTCATCACACCCTTCATTGGTGAGACCTTGAGAAAGACTTTCTCTCCAACTTGAAATTCCAAATCGGTCCTTCTCTTATCAGGATAAGATTTCTGTCTCGATCTGGGAGACTTAATCCTTTCTCTTATCATATCTACCATAGCACTTGTAGCTTCAATCATCTCGGGACCTAAGACTTTTCTTTCACCTGTCTCGATCCAGTACAAAGGTGTCCTACAAGTACTACCATACAAAGCCCTGAATGGAGCCATGCCTATTGTTGCTTGATAACCGTTGTTATAGGCAAACTCAACCAAAGCTAGGTGTTCATCCCAATTACCACCCATATCCACCACGCAAGATCCGAGCATGTCTTCCAATGTCTGAATTGTCCGCTCAGATTGTCCATCAGACTGTGGATGATGAGCTGTACTCAAGTTCAATTGGGTTCCCAAGGCCTTCTGCAAACTGTTCCAAAACCTTGAGGTGAACCTAGGATCACGATCCGAAACAATACTCAAAGGCACACCATGCAGACGAACCACATTATCCACATAAAGCCTGGCTAGCTTATCCAGTATGAGTGATCTTCATAGGAATGAAATGGGCTGATTTGGTCAACCTATCAACAATCACCCACACAGGTGTCATTGCCTTTACTTGTCCGAGGCAAGCTAGTCACAAAGTCCATGGAGATATCTTCCCACTTCCAACTAGGAATAGGAAGGGGTTGAAGTAATCCAGATGGAGGTTGTCGGACGGCTTTCACACGTTGGCAAGTCTCACACTTGGCAACAAAATCGTCAACATCCGCCTTTAGACCAATCCACCAAAAATGTTCCTTCAAGTCCTTGTACATCTTGGTGCTTCCCGGGTGTACAGTAAAGACCGACTGGTGTGCTTCCTTCAATATTTCATTCTTAACTTCATCGTTTTGCGAGCACACACGGTCTTCCTCTAAACAACAAAGCACCATCCATGGATATACCAAAGTCGGGATCCGACTCGGGATTCGAAGAAATCTTCTCAACTTTGGTCAAAAACTCATGATCGAACTCTGCAGAGCAACAATCTTATCTCTAAGACCAGATCTTGCCGTCATGGCGAAAGAATAAAATCAGAATTCTCAGGGACGATTTCCAAACCAAAACTCTCAATAGAAGACCACAATGGTAGACTCAAAGCATTTAAATCCAAAGTCTTCTTCTGGTTCTTCCTACTAAGAGCATCGGCAACAACATTTGCTTTCCCAGGATGATCTTGAATATCACAATCATAATCGGAGACGAGTTCCAACCATCTCCTTTGTCTCATGTTCAACTCCTTTTGGGTAAAGAAGTATTTCAAACTCTTATGATCCGTGAAAATGGCAATCTTCTCACCGTAAAGATAATGTCTCCAAATCTTCAAAGCAAAGACAACGGCGGCAAGTTCTAGATCGTGAGTGGGGTAATTCCGCTCATAATCCTTCAATTGCCGAGAAGCATAGGCTACGACCTTGCCATGTTGCATCAGTACACAACCCAAACCAATCTTTGACGCATCGGTATAAACTGTCATACCACCGGAACTATCAGGTATAGTCAAAACCGGGGCACTTGTCAATCTATCCTTCAACTCTTGGAAATTCTTCTCACAGGCGTCAGACCAAACAAACTTCTCTTCTTTCCTGGTCAACTTAGTCATAGGAGCAGCCAACCGAGAAAAGTTCTCAATAAACCTTCGGTAGTAACCCGCCAATCCAAGAAAACTTCTTATTTCCGTTATCGACTTCGGTCTCTCCCAATCAGCCACGACTTGGACCTTTTCAGGATCGACACGAATACCTTCGGCTGAAACCACATGACCAAGGAAAACCACTCTCTTAAGCCAGAAATCACACTTGCTAAACTTAGCAAACAACTTCTTTTCCCGCAACCTTTGCAAAGTGAAACTTAGATGTCTCGCATGCTCTTCTTCGCTCTTCGAATAGATCAAGATGTCATCAATGAAAACAATCACAAACTTATCAAGCACATCATGAAATACTCGGTTCATGAGGTCCATGAACACCGCAGAGGAGCATTGGTCAATCCGAAAGGCATGACTCTAAACTCGTAGTGACCATACCGCGTTCGGAAAGCTGTCTTGAAGATATCACTAGACTTCACTTTCAATTGGTGATATCCGGACCTTAAGTCAATCTTCGAGAACACAACTGCACCCTTCAACTGATCGAAGAGATCATCGATTCTGGGCAGTGGATATCTATTCTTGATAGTCAACTTATTCAACTCACGGTAGTCGATGCACAAGCGCATACTACCGTCTTTCTTCTTGACGAACAAGACCGGAGCTCCCCAAGGTGACACACTAGGCTGTACAAAACCTCTATCAATGAGCTCATTCAACTGATTTTGCAACTCTTTCAACTCGGTAGGAGCCATCCTATACGGAGCTTTAGATACCGGAGCGGCACCGGGGACGAGATCAATAGAGAATTCGACATCTCTGTCCGGAGGCACTCCGATAGATCATCGGGGAAGACATCAACAAAGTCTGGAGACAACTCGACTTCGTCGACTCTTTTCTCCACTATACCCTTGCCTTCAGATGAAGCATCATCCACTAGGGCATAGACTTGCATCAGTGCAGACAGCACCTTCTTACAAACCCTTCTCTTTTCACCTTGAAATTCAAAGACCGGACTTCCACATATATGGAACTGAATCTTCTTTGAGGAACAAAGGAACACGGCTTTATGGGCTGTCGACCAATCAATTCCCAAAATAACATCGAAGTCCTTCATGTCAAGAATCACAAAATTGGCTTCCAAGTTCTTCTCACCAATCAACACGGGACATTTAGATAACCCCTTATCTAGTTTCACATGAGGACCAGTAGGTGTACTAATCAATAAACAACTAGACAACTTCTCGGGGATTAGGTTAGTCTTCTTGATGAATGCGAGATGACATGAACGAATGAGATGCACCCGTATCAAATAAGACAAATGCGGAAATAGAAGCGACTAACAATGTACTGTAATCACATCATGGCTTGGATCTGCTCGATCTTGGAAATCCTGAAAACTCTACCGAGAGGGAGGGGCGGGAGCACTCTTCACCTGAGGGGGCGGGCTCTTTGGGCGGGCCGCCGGACAGAGCACGAGCAAAATGACCAGCTTGCTTGCGGTAGAAGCAAACCGGATTGCTTTGGATCCAACGGGGGTGGCTGCAACAGAGGACTTCGAACAAAAGGCCTTGCACTCGCACTTGCACTTGCACTAGCATTTGCTGGTGGTCGGTTTCCGCCATCTTGTTTAAAGCGGCCGGGCTGCTGAAAACCCGTGTTCGACCTACACTCTTAGCCTGAAAGGTAGGAGTGGGGTAGGGTGTAGGCCTCACATAACGACGGTCATTGCGATCCACCGGACCAGAATTCCTTGATCGCCAAGGCTTCACGCACACGAGCACTTTCCTTCTCTGTTTCTTCCAACTTCTTCGAGTTACGCACCACTTGAGCATAGCTCACTATAGGCCGGATTTGTGAGATAAGCTTTAATGGCGGGCGCAGTCCTTTGAAGAACTTCTTTGCTTTGGCGAGGTCTTCCTTCAAAGAATCTGGAGCAAAGAAATGAAGCTCCTCGAACTTCTGTTGGTACTCCAACACGGACAAAGTTCCTTGAGTCGGAATCATAAACTCAGCTTCCTTTGCATCCTTCACCGCCTCGGGAAAGTAGTTCATACAAAAAGCCTCTTTGAATAACTCCCAAGTTACAACTCCTGCATGCAAACCTTCCAAAACGGGACGAGTGGAGATCCACCATGCATCGGCTTCTTGTTGCAACTACGCTCGGCAAACAAAATCTTACGAGCTTCCGAGCATTGCAGATGCCGGAAAGCCTTCTCCAACTCACGAAGCCACTTGTTAGGAAACAAGGGGTCCTTGGTAACACCGGTAAAAGTGGGTACTTGCATCTTGAGAAAACTCTCCATCGAGGGCGAGTATGAGGAGTTCAGCTAAACCTCCCGCATTCGGGACTGCGGCATGAGGATTCACATTAGCACCAGCCGGGTCTCATTATGCGAGTCATGAAACCCACCAACATCTGGTTGGCCGGAGCTGCTTCTTTGCTGCATCATATTGCCCATGATATTGGCAATATCTCTGAAACTTCCAACATTCGGGGCACCGGGGATCTCATGAGTACCACCGATCGGCATTTGGTATCTCACCACCTCCATGAGGTACTTCACCACCTCCCCGAGGTACTTCACCACCTCCATGACCACTTTGGATTCACCACGCCCACTTCTCGGAGTAACCATTATGCAAAACCGAGAACATCAAAATACCGAATTTCGAAGATTCAACATAAACCACAAGTCCAAATGATTTGAAAACTTAAATCATGCTCAAATATATCCATATAGTCATCAAACAATATTCCATAAGGCAAAAATCACATTTTCCAAAAATTCAACAGCAAATGAGGTCACTTGTGACCATTGGTCGAGTGGTTGGTCGAGTGACCTGATCGACCAATCGGTCGACCAATGAAACGAGAATCTGAAAATTCGCATTATAAGCCTCATTTCCACATTCCAACCTCATTCTAACTTCTTCCAAAGGTGAGAGAGCTCTAGGGAAAGTCTCCAAAGGTTCTCACAAGTGTTCTTGAGGTGATTTAGTGCTTCAACAACAACAACACAACACACCATCTTCACAAACAAGGTAAATCTCTCATTCTTTCTTCCATTTTCATCTTCTCATGCTTGCATTTCAATAAAACCATGCTTTACTTGTATCCAATGCTAGAAATCATGCTTAGGAATGCTTAGAAACATATTCCCTAGGTTTTAAACACAATGACATGCATAGACAACAAGTTTTAACACATTTGGTGCTCATCTCGCAAAGTTTTATACCGAAATCGATATCTTTAGAAAAATTTCGTTTTCTCTCAAACCGCTTGAAATTTTCGCACGAGATCAAATGCTACATGCTCAAGATGACATTGTAGATAGGTCCATACAATTTGATTTAACCAATTTCAACTTTTCAAAAATCCAATTTTGACCTAAATTGCAAAATCCCCAAATTTCTTCTTGCTGAATTTTTCGCTTTAATCCATGTTTTCGATCGATTTTCATCAAAACAACTTCATAGACATGAAATTCCAAGTATTGTGCACATGCTAGTATGTTCAAATCAAATTTCCCCCAAATTTGAAATTTTCCGAAAAATTACGAAAATACCCTTTTGGCTCAAATCTTGAAATAGCACTAATTGGAAATGTCTCTTGTCTCTTCCACGGATACATCATGCGAGAGGGGAGGACGAGGAGGAGGTAGAGGTAGAGGTCGCATCGTAGGTGCTCTCGGGGGCGGAGGTCGGGTTCCTTTCGAGCCCGAGAGAGGAGGTTAGGAGACCAGGACCTATTTGACACACCTCGGGCCGAGTTTGCGTACGAGGCCTACTTCAGCTATTGTAACATCGAGATGGGGCGTCTACTTCATTTACGCCAGCTCGGAGCCTTCGGGATCCGGCAGAGGTTCGACACTTTACGGTGGACTCACCTCTTCACCGAGGATTTGCCGGTATACCGGAGCTAGTGAGGTTGTTCTTCAGCAACCTTACTTACACGCGAGGAGGCTCGGGGCCGGGGACATCCACTCGGACTTGTCCTCGGGAGCGGGGTCCACCGGACTCGGATTCGCTTCTCTACCCGGACAACGGCCGAGATCTTGCGGGTCCCTTACTACCCACAGCGGTGTGTGTGGATACCTGCCGGGCAGCGGACTGGACAGCCATCGATGCCGTACGAGCTTCGCGAGATATGCTCTACGCTATGGGATAGCCGCCGATGCTTCACACCGTGGACTAGCGGACGGATGACGGGTTCTGCACGTATTATCGGTCGCATAGTCGGCCGGAACATCATGCCGAGCCGGACATCACCATCGGGTCACGGTGATGGAGGCCTTGGTCATTTACCGCATCTACATGGGCTTCGAGATCGATCTTTCTTACATCATTCAGCGGGTCATGCTTTGGACTTAGTTCTGCGGCCTAGCATGCGGAACCTTTGCTATGGGAGGCTTCGACTTTGATCTTCGGGCATTTCGGGGTGAGTTTCGAGGATACTCCGATGGACACTAGATCACGGGGATACCCCATTGGGACTCGGACCATTCGACGAGATGAGACTACATCGGTTAGAGAGATCTCCTGGTCCGGAGGGTGAGGATGATGATGAATCGGAGGATGAGGATGAGGGATCGAGAGGATGGAGGAGAGGATATCGGTCTGATAGTGATGATCGGGCCGGAGATGATATCTGAGATATGCGCGAGGCTGAGCCCGTGCATCACGAGTTTCCTTCATCACACTTCGAGGCGGTGGCCCTTCACATGCGGTTCCGGAGACTTCGGATCTTGGTGCACAGATGAGATCGATGACTTCCATGCTAGAGAGGATGGAGGTCGGGACAGGGAGCAGATGTACGAGAGGATGGAGTCTCGACGGAGACGAGGATAGAGCATCGGGTGACTCGGCTAGCGAGAGGAGTTCGAGCATATAGAGATCGAGTAGATCACCTAGATAGTTTGTACCTTAGGATTTCCCATTTATGCATTTCGGATGTAATCATTGTAAAAACTTTTGAAATTAATGAAGTTCATTTTGTTTCTCTTTAATTATTGTATGTTATGCACTTTTCTTTTCCTTGCATTAGTGTCATTTGTTCAAGTATAATTATGGTATGTTATTCGGAAATGTTCTGTTATGCCTCAAAGTTCAAGTTTCTAATTCGGTGTTCTATTATTCACTTCTAAGAGTAGAAGAGTCACTTCGGATCAATGACTCGGGAATGTTCAGTTGTTGCCTTTTGTGGTTAGGATCTCCTCGAACCTTGGGCTCCGATACCAATCATCACGCCCTCCCAGCCGGTACCCTATCCGGCATACCCGAGAGTGTGATCCACAGCCCGAAGATCGGGTATCGAGTGATCAACCTCCCACATAAACAATAACATAATCATGAACAACCATAACAAGAGTGCGGAAGATAAATCATAGATCCAATAATGAAAGAATGAATCATAAACGAAACGGAATAATAGATATAATCGAGTGTCAAACGAGATAAGTAAAGTGAAGCAAAAATCCCACTTTACATCCAGCGGAAAAGTAGCTCGAAAGAATAAACTAGATAAAAGCTAATCCCAGTAGCAAGTACATTGGGTAACTAAATTATTCTCCACTTTGTAGACGACATCCTTGTAGGTGTAGATCTCATAAATAGCACAAGGACGCTTCCACTCAATGGTCGGACTAAGCATCGTACGGAGCATAACCACCCGTGGGATCTTCGAGTAATTGTGGTAACCGCAATCACCTTCCTGGAGATATGTCTCTTCGCCTTGCGCTTCCTCATAGGGACCGTCATAGTATTCCGTACTGCAGGATAGTCTAACAACATTGTACAATAAAGGAATGAGTTTCAAAGAAACTCGGTAAAGCGATTAAAATCCATAATAACATAAATGGCAGAATTCCAGAACAAACATAAATGCAATATGATATGAGACAAACAATGAATGAATGATTCTAACTCTATGTATGCTTGGTCTCTATTGGCGGACATGCTTTAAGTCATAGCACCGTACTTCTTTAGGAAAGTCCACTCACATCCTCAACCATTTAAGATATCTTGGATTCCCTCCAACCATTTAAGATATCTCGGGCGACCGATTGGTAATGGGTCCTTCATCCCTCGGGACAAACCTTGGCGGGGGGTTAAGTCAACACACTCTCTCACAACCATTTGGTATAAATCTTGGCGCATGTCGGGGTAATACCTAGCCAAATGCAAGTCTTCTACTTGGTTACATCAAGTCGGATCCAGATACTTCCATTCCTCGTCCCCGACGATCCTTTCCGGTATCCTTCACACTAGAGTCCTCATAGTCCACGACTACGGACTCACCAACCCTATCGATCATCCACATATGGTAAACGGGAAGCTCTCACGTCCTTTCACGGGTTGGTTACCGGTCTTAAGCGCCCGTGAGCCCAAGTCTAACCATATGCAACCCTACCAATAAATGGCCCCCACAATGTGATTCCTGTCCTCTCACGGGTTGGTTACCGGTCTTGAGCGCCCATGAATCCCCATTGCTACCACGGGTCGTTCGGTCTCAATACCCCTCCGATTAGGGGTCGACATAACAGGACATCCTAGCCAAACACTACTAGACAATCCTATATATGTCATCCAACAGTTTAGGAAGGTGTCCAGAGGGCATCTCCGGAAACATCCCATAATATTCCCGTAGTAGTCCAAGGACAGAAATGTCAAAAGGACACCTCTCCTTTCCAAACCATACGTAAGCATACACATGCATCAATTCATATCATCACATATATGGTAACTCCATATATGGAAAGAAATCAATATTTACAATCATTTGTATAACATTGGTAAGTAAATCATACATGAATCAATTCAATATGAATAAGCAATGCTACTGTAATCAAAGTTATGCAACAGTAGTATATCATTGTAAGAATCTAATTTAAGAAACATATTAATGATATTCAATTATAGAAACTAGATTCATGCTATCTATGTAATTAAGGAAATAACCATCCTTACCTTTTATAACTCGCAAAGAATCCTAAGAAATCAAGTAAGATCTTGGCAAACTTGCAAAGAAGGTCCTAAACAAGTATATACAACATATTAGGAAAGATCCCTAACAGAAAATATAGCAAAACATCCAAAGCAGACCAATTGCGGAGTTCTTTGTACTCATTGGTCGAGTGGATTGGTCGAGTGGTCCAGTCGACCAATCGGTCGACCAATGCGAGACGATAACTTAGAAAATCGAGTTTTGAGATATGAAATCCGAATTTGGTGGTTCAAAAGGGTACTAATCAAGGGGTAGACTACATCAGTAGTATTCTAGCATATAGGGGACCTCAAAACACTAATCAAATCAAGGTATCAAGATCCAAATTAGGAAACAAAAAGTTACCATAAATAAATCAAACATGGATCTTGATGAATTTTGAAATAGAAAACAAGGACAAGAACAATAGGAGGATGGATCATTGCTTTCGTTAATGAAAACATGAAAACATGCATAGGTCTTCATGGAATAAGGCTTAGAAGCATAAATCTAAATAAGGAAATAAAACCTACCATATATGTACTATCATGCATCATGAAGAACACATAGTAAGGTAGAAGAGAACAACTAGAATTCTATGGATTATGGATCATAGAAAGAAAACACAACCATTAACCACTAACATGATCAATGAAAGAAGATCCAAAGAGATCGGAATTCAGATTAGGAAATTAACAGAGATTAAATCATGGTTTGATCATGAATCCTTCAAAAGCTTGCAATGATCATGGTTAAGATCATTGTTCTAGCCTTAATTCCTTAGGATGATCATGAGAACATGTTCGAGAGATGTTTGCAACAGAGGATGCAGCATCTCTTCTCTTGTCTCAACTCAAAAAGGAAAGAAAAACAAAGATGTAGGAGAAGAAGAGAGAGTAGACATACCTTTTGATGCAAAAAGAAGAGTTCCGACGAAGATCCGCCAAGAAAACTCCAAGGATGCAAGAGAGATGACTTGCGAGAGGTCTTTGGTTCGTTCGAGAGGGTTTGGAGGCAGCAAATACGAAGTGGACTCGAGGTTAGACTTAAATAGAGCAAGAATCAACCTAATTGCCAAAGACAGCACCCATTGGTCGAGTGGATTGGTCGACTGGCCGATCGACCAATCGGTCGACCAATGCGAAGACAACAAGGCCAAAACGGGGAATTGAAGGCCCAGATCAAATCCAAACCTAAAGAGGTTTTGCACACAAGTCAAGTGACTTACCTAGTAGGTAGAAATGCCTTCAAACCAAGATAGAGAGCACTCCAAGTCCATCAACTAATTAGATCTTCATCAGGATTCTGTTTCCATAAATAGAACCTCATCATCAACCTTCATGGATTCAAAGCCAGACACCAAGTCCTCTACTGGGATGGCCCAAAGCTGACTTCTCACTTTACTTCGGGTCATCGGACCTACAAATAACAAGGTTTCCGGGTCAAGGTTAGGGCTGGGTTTCACAGAGAGGGTCATGCAATCAAATTTTATGGTTGTTCGAGACCTGTCAGCATATAATGTCATTCTTGGACAACCAACTCTTTGTGCTCTTGAATAGTGGTCTCCACACTACATATGAAAATGAAGTTTCCAACCACAAAAGGGATTGGAGAGTGTACCGCTGACCAGAAATCAAGCCAACAAAGCTACAACAATTATATGCGAAAAAGAACAAAAACAAATTCAACGATGTCTGTCGAAGTCAGAGATGATCAGGATGAAGAGGCACTAGAAAGAGCCGAACCAATGGAAAAGCTAGAAAGGATACGTTTAAACCCTGATCAAGAAACACAAGGAACCATGATTGGATCAGAACAAGAAACAGATTTCAAATCCAAGCTAACTCATTTCTTAAAGTCAAATGCTAATGTTTTCGCCTGGTTGGCAGATGATATGCCAGGAATCAATAGAAAAGTTGCCGAGCATAAACTAAATATCAATCAGCAAGCAATTCCAGTTATACAGAAAAGAAGGAATTTTTCCATTGAGAAACACGAAGCTATCTGAACGTAGGTACAAAAGTTAAAGCAATCAGGCTTTATAAAGCAAACTGATCACCCAACATGGTTGGCCAATGTGGTAATGGTCAAAAAAGCAAACGGAATGTGGCGAATGTGAACAGAATACACAAATCTCAACAAAGCTTGTCCAAAAGATTGTTACCCTCTTCCGAGGATCGATCTACTGATAGGCGCAACTGCTGAACACGAAATGCTCAATTTTATGGACGCTTACTCTGGGTATAATCAAATTCTGATGCATCCAGACGATGAAAAGCACACAGCTTTTATGACTGACAGGGATAGTTATTACTACAAGGTGATGTCGTTTGGTCTCAAAAATGTTGGAGTAACTTATCAAAGAGCAGTGAATAAAATTTTTGCAAATCAAATTGGTAGGAATATGTGGGTATGTGTAGATGACATGCTTATGAAGAACATGTCGAAGAAAGACCACCTGGCTAATCTAGCAGAGGTATTTGGAGTACTTCGAAAGTATAGGATGAAGCTTAATCCTAACAAGTGTGCCTTTGGAGTGTCATTTGGAAAACTTCTTGGTTTCATGGTATCCCAGAGGGGAATTGAAGCCAATCCAGAAAAGATAAAGGCTATCTTAGACATGAAGCCACCAAGGAACATCAGAGAAGTCCAGTGCTTAACTGGTCAGGTAGAAGCATTAAATAGATTCATCTATAGGTCAGGTGAAAAATGCTTACCCTTCTTTAAATCTCTGAAACAGATAGCCAATCAGAAAAATGAAATTTAGAATAAAGAGTGCCAAGGTGCTTTTGAAGAGCTGAAGGAAAAACTATCACATCCTCCATTGCTAGTGAGGCCGATAAACAAAAAGGAATTACAATTATACTTGGCTACATCATCAGTTGCAGTTAGTGCAGTACTCGTTCAAGAGGAAGGTAACATACAAAATCCTATCTATTATATTAGTCATGTTTTGAACGATGTAGAGACTCGTTACCCAGAGGTGGAAAAACAAGCATTAGCTCTAGTCACAGCAGCTAGGAAACTTCGTCCATACTTCCAATCTCACCCCATTGCAATAATGACAAATTTACCTTTGAAAAAAATTCTGCACCGATTTCAAGCATCAAGTACACTCTTTCCCCTATTTGCTTCTCTTATATTCTTCTTTACCTTTATATCTTGCATGCATTGAGGTCACTGCATAATTTAAGTGTGGGAGGTGTCAACTCGAGTAGGACTCGTTGATAGTTGGTAGAGCATTATCACAAAGATTAAAAGTGCCTAAATATTATTTTTTTGGGCTTTGGTAAGAACTATGTTTTAATTCCTTGCTTAGATACAAAATGAGAGTTTAAGGGTTTTAGAAATCCCATTTGACGTGACAAGCACCTTCTTGAGAGAATAGTAATGAGTTTTACATTTTGAGACTGAGGTTGAATCGGAAAATAGGAACTCTAGGTAGTCCGAAATGTCTGACCATCTAGTGGTCTTGTATGGCCTTGTGCTTATGGTGACAAGTTGAGACTGATTTTAGACTGTTTAAATGTGAATTGAATTGAAGCATAATGTGAAAAGAAAAAAAAAAACCAAAATTTGATTGTGTCACTAACCAATCAAAAATAAAATCCTATACTAATCTAGCTAGCAAAAAGTACGGGGTCGAACTATGGGGAACTAAAAGCCTAAGTTACTAAAATTGAATTCAACAAAACTAAATTTAAATTCTATCTATTAATTAATTCAAAATTTTTAACTATGAATACGTGAAGATCTTTGGAATTTCGAATTCCCAATGCTTTTCACTAACCAATATAACTCTACACTTCAAAGCAAATTAAGGATGGTCTTCCTAGATATGCCCTATCTTCTCAAGACTACCATCCTTTGAAAGAAAAGGAACTAGCTACTCATTATAACAAAGTTCATAATGAAATAAGCATGGTTCATCTACATCCCAAAGAAAAGGAACTAGCTACTCATTATAACAAAGTTCATAAAACAAGATGAAATTTAGAAAGAGAGAGAGATGTGATCTTCTTCTTGAGCAATGAGAGAGATGAGAGCCAAGATTTGTGTTCGCCGTCTTCTCCTTCTCCTCTATGGTTGGCTTCTCTTTATGTGTCCCACACACAATGAATTCATTCTCTTTACCCATTAATTAGACCTTTATTCGATCAAATTATGGGAAAATTCAAAACTAAAAAGTTGTAGATATTTTCGTTATCTTTCCATAGCATATTGAATCACCAAAATCAGATTTCATACGAGACATATCTGTTCGAAATACTCAAGGTGGGTCTGTTTACCCAATTTTCATATATTATTACCAATTTTGTTTCTTTGACCTCCGCCTATTTCCAATTTGGCTACAAGATGCTCTCTTGGGCAGCAAGATTGAATCCCATGATTTAAAATCCACCAATATCTAATATATTTGCCAACTTTACTCCACATTATCTCTAATAACCAAAATCACCTTATTCCTAAAAAATACACAAAAATGCTCAATTAGCTCTCTTTTAATTAACTATGGGAAATTAAATCAAATAAATAATGCTAAATGCATGCTTATCACAGAGTAATGGCCAAGTTGAAGTCACTAATCGAACCATGCTCGACGGCTTAAAGAAAAGACTTGATCAACTCAAAGGAAGATGGGTCAATGAACTGCCGAGTGTACTCTGGTCATATTGAACAACCCCAAGAATGACCATAGGAGAATCATTGTTTAGACTAGCTTATGGAGTAGTGGCAAGAATCCTTGTGGAAATTCAAGTCGGATCACTCTGGGAAAAAGAGTTCTAAGAAGAAGCAAACATCGAAGGGATGAAGGCTAATCTAGATCTGATTGATGAAATAAGAGATAAAGGACAATTCTGACTCGAAGAATATCAATGAAGAGTTGCGACGTATTATAATGCAAAACTCAGGAACGAACAATACTTCCCTGGTGAACTCGTACTTCGTCGAACGGTTGCTTCAAATCCAACCAATCAAGGGAAACTATCCCCAAATTGGGAAGGACCATACATAGTAATACGACAAGTCGCTCCAGGAGCATATCACTTATGAGATCCAGAAACTAATGATAAAATTCCTCGATCATGGAATTCGAACAATCTCAAGAAATACTATCAATAAGCATAGTTTCCGAAAAATGTCTCAAGGTGTTCTCCTCCCAGGTTTTGTTAGGCATGAAAGCAAAGAGTGCAACATTTTACTTCAATTTTGCTATTTACTTCAGCATATAATTGCTATTTAAGGTTCCAACCCTAGTACTTCAATTTCATTTCATGATTCAGTTTTACTGAAATCAAATGATTTACTTCTACTTTGTTATTTACTCCATAAATTAAACAAATCAAACTTTATTTATTCACGTCACGATTTACTTCAATCAAGTTACCCGACAAGGAACGAGAGGATACCGGTGTTCGGGTACCGACCATTGGAGTTATCATACTTCAAGTTACCATACCCAGGAGGTAGAGTAACCTAGTTCGAACATAACCGAACAAAATGCCTTGGAAACTTGGTATAATAAATCACTTCAAAAAACCGAACAGAAAGCCTTGAAAACTTGGTATAAATTAAAGACTACAGTAATTTAAAATACCGGACAAGTATAAAATATCATATACAAAAAATATTGGGGCCAAAAGTCAAAATGATTGTTTCATGCTACTAAAGGCGAGAAAAGAGAGTCGATAATCAAAGAGAAGCCTGTCAGTATTCACGTCTTCGGAAGATCTCTGGTCGGTTCCTGGGTTGGACGACGAAGCACCGGCTTGAGATCCCCCCCTCATGGGCCCGTTCCCAGTCGGAGTCCAAAAAATCCCGAACATCGACCTCCTTTGGCATGGCAAAAGCTTTCTTACCTACAGCCCAATCTGGACAGGGAATCTTGAGATCATCATAAATGCTCGGGTCTATAAATTGACTCAAACTCTCAAGATCCAGTCCTCGGAATGCACCGATGATGCTCGAGAAAGCATACCGCCGACCATACTTGAAAGCTGGGGCAGCAACTTTAGCCATGAACTCAGGACACCCCTTTGTATGAACCCATCTCCAAATCACCTCATGTCTTAAGTCATTGGAAAGATCTTGGAAAGTGGTCAGAGAGACCTGTGCAATCTGGTCAGTTAAATCTTTGATAAATTGATCTTTCTCCAACTTCTCTTGTTTGGCAGATGCAAGTGCTAAATCTCTGCTTTCCAACAACTTCTTATGGTCAACCAATTCAAGTTTAAGTTCAACAACTTGATCTTCGGCAGACCTTGCTCAAGCTTCTAGGGCTATCACTTTCTCTTGCACTAAAGCTTTCTCACCGACTAGACTTTCCAACTAGGCATCCGTATCCTTGACTTTTTTTCAAGCTAGTGGACGATGACATGATCTCTCCGAGCAGCCTCAATACTACCCCTCACCACTTGAGACAAGGCACAAAGCAACTCTGATAAAAGGAAGGTTAGTCGAGAAAAGCTAAAATAAACAACTCGATAAATGAAATAGCAAAGACTAACTTACCTTGTCATTACATCATGGGTTCATGAATAACCAATCTCTCTCAAGAAATTCTGGTCGGTAGGCAACAAAACTCCCAACAACCAATCCTTGGCTACAGCAGCCCCATCTTTTTGATTATTCAAAACATAAGAATCAGAAGTAAGTGACCAAGTTGGATAAAGCAAATACGTCTCTGAAGTTTGTGTGCTCGGTGAAGCTCCAGACAAAGGCTTTACTGGGCTAGAAATAAGAGAAGCATCCACATCCCCTCCCGAGCTAGCAAAAAATGAAGAAGAAACCTTTTTTCTTTCCTGGTCGGGGGTGGTAAATCGGAAGAATCTTTGGGTCTCTTCGAAACCGAGGAAGACAAGGTTGGTTTTATTCCTAGTGGACCGAGCACGCTTTGGTTTGGTTGGTACTCTTGTCTCCACCTCTTCCATTTCTTCTTCAGCCACTCGAGCACACTCTGCGGGACTGAGCAACATTGAAACAAAAGATGAACACAATTATCCCCGACCAAAGGAACATATTCACACAAAACAAGGAAGAATCGGAGATAGTATTGACTCACCGGGAAGGAACCCCTAATGACGTTGCACATTGGGGTATTCTGGACAAAGGTCATGAATGGCAAAAATATTCTTGTCTTCAGTAGGAAGCCAAAGAATGTGCTCCTTGGCATGTTCCTCAGCTTCAATAAGACTTGGGAAGTCATTTGATCCTCTGATCGCGGACCCAATATAATAGAAAGGAAGGCTCGGAAGGTGGTCGAATGAAGAAGAATTTAGGGTGCCACCTTTTGTATTGGACGCGAGGGTACCAGTCCCAACAAAATTTTCGTCCCAACCACATTGGGAAGAGGTTCGCTTAGAAAGGTAGAACCATCCATCTTGTTCCTATTTCTTCGCCATGAAGAAATGAAGAAACAAGGCAAGGGATGGTCGAGCTCTAACTCCTTTTCCCTGGCAAAAACCCCAAAAACAAATGACATTGCACCAACTATTCGGCACAAATATCCCCGGGCACATTTGGAAAGAATCATGATTTCTCTGAAGTTGCCATGGATGAGAAGACGGAAACCACTCTTTAGGGCATCTTCATAAAGAGCAAATTCTCTGGATGAGCAGTGTTCGCCCTTTCATCACTAGTCGGGACACAAAGAACGAAATCAAAAGGAATCTCATATTTTTGGCGAAGATACTCTAGTCATTCTTCGGTCATGTGGGGTGGCAGGAATTCAGGACCAAAAGAGTATGGATCATAATCTATATAGTCAGGAGTGGGATCTTTGATTTTCTCGAGCTTATTATCTTCTAGAGAAAGGCTATCTTTCCACCTTTTTCATTCGGCTTTAATTTGAGCTCAGGTGCTTAAAGAACTCCTAACTACCCTAGGTCAGGATTCTGTATCAACTTCTTCACCGTCATTACTAGAAGGGTCATGACCAGACAGAGTCTCGGAGGGCTCATCGGACCGACCACTGGAACTTTGTCCGGGGTTTTAAGGATGTTCGGCTCCCGTACCACCCCAGAGATGCTTTGAACTAGAAGTTTTTTCATCTAAATTCTTCTAGGTTTCAGAATCTTGGAAGCTTTCTTCACTACAACCATGATTCTCTAAATAAAGGAAGCTTACAGTGGAGAAATGAAAAGAAAACATACAAATAGAGGCAAAAAAAGAAACATAAAAATGTATAAGGTTTTAAAGATTAAAAAAAATGCAATATTTGTCCTATAAACAGATATAGAAATAATGGGAAAGTATAGATAGCTTACTGGTTCAAGTCTTTCATAAGAGATGAAGTAGTGCAAAGGAGAAGAAAAACTCAAAGAGAGCAGCAGCTTCCGTTCCTTCACAGTCGCAGAAGAAGAAATGAAGAGGAAGGTGGAGGAAGATATTTATAAAAGAATAGATTCCAATCTAAAGGAGCTGATGAGACCAACATCAAATGTCCAAATTTAAACTTTCTAAATTCACATCCAACGATCATCAAAGCAACAAATGGATGGTTGAAGATGAAAGTGCTTTTTGTAATGATGGAATGTAATTAATAAGGAGTGACGGTTATGATACACGTCAAATCTCGCACGGCCCTCGTAAAACGTGCATCGATATATGCATGCTAGTGACGGCTACTCATAAAGTGAGATGTTACATTTTTCAAAAAAAAGGGATCTTGCTCGGACTAGCCAAATATGTCATGCTCGGGAGCATTATAATCCCTTGGGTCAAACACACTGCTCACAACTCCAATGGACTGGGGGGCTTATGTAAATGACCAAAATGTTCATCCTACCCTGACTGGTCCGACCATTCGGTTTATAGAAGTTGATCCGATCATCCAATATAAGATCGGTCCGACCATCCTGTTAGGGAAGCTCAATCAAAGTAGTCTTCTATTTTTTATCAACTACCTAAAAGAAGGAGATATGTAAATAACTCTCCCAATGGTTGGAGTCCAAGTCTAACTGTATCATCTTACACTATATAAACACCACCAACAGACATAAGAAAGTAAGTATTCATATTTTGAGTTATCAGTTATTTGAGTTTCTTATTAAGTAATTGAGATCATATCTCCTTGGTACTGACTTGCTCGTCCGAGACGTACCTCAACCTCCCAAGGTTGAGCAGGTGTTTTGCAAGAACTTGGCAGGGAAGGGCGAGTAGGATTTCGTAACAACACTAAGTTTACAAAAATAGTTTATGTGTAACACTGTGACCTTCTCTCTACCTATTCTCTTTCATGAATAATTTTAACTCTTTGCTGCTAAAGAAAACCATAGAAGAAAATATAACAAAAAAGAGAGAGGGAGAGAGAAATTTGGGGGAAAGACAAATTGGAGTGAAGTTTGGCCACTATTTTAGAAATTGAGAATCGAGAAAAGTCTTTTTCTTTTTCCCTTTGAGCTTACATATAATAACCCTAATTTTCATCGAAGGGCAAATGAAAAAAACCCTAGCAAATGGGAGAGGTTTTCAATCTCCATCACCAAAGCAATGGGAGAAGTTTTCAATTTCCACCACCAAAGCAATAGGAAACTTTCAAAGTTCAATATAGAATTATGGAGTGTGAATTTCTTTATCTTTAAAACAACACTATCAACTTATTGACTGTTTTATCATTTTGTAGGAGCTTGAATCATCTTATATTTCTATGAATTTTATTTTTAGTTTACTTGTGATACTTTATTATTATTATTATTATTATTATGAATTTACATTTGATATTTTATGTGTTTTTTTTTTTTTTAATGAATTTACATTTGATATTTTATGTCCAAGGATAGACCAATTAAGGCTAGGGAATAGGCCAATTAGGGACAGTGCTAGTGTGAAACCCAGCCCTAACCCTGACCCGAAAACCCTGTGGTTTGTAGGTTCAGTAACCCGAAGTAAGGCAAGAAGTCAGCTTTGGGCCATTTCAGTAGAAGACTTGATGGCTGGAGTGGAATCCTTGAGTGTGGATGTTAGTGTCCCTTCTATGGAAACTGCACCCTGATGAAGATTGGATTAGTTGATGGACTTGGAGTGCTCTCTGTATTGGTTCAAAGGCATTTCTACCTACTAGGTATGTCACTTTAGGTGTGTGCAAAACCCCTTGAGGTTTGGATTTGATCAGAGCCTTCAATTCCCTGTTTTGAAGAAGTTGTTCTGATTGGTCGACTCATTGGTCGACTGGACCAGTCGACCAATCAATCGACCAATTGATTCTGTTTTTTAAATTTTGGTCGTGGCTACTCTATTTAAGTTTAGTCTCGGGAATACTCCGCCTCATCTGCCTCCTAAGCCTCTGGAGCGAGTTAGAACCCTATTCTAATTGATTCCCTTGCATCCTTGGTTGATATCTCACAAGAACTCAAGCAATCTTCATCCTTCTGCATCAAAGGTATGTGTATGATCTCTTTCCTCTTTATCTCTGATTTTCTTTTCTTGAATCTGTTCTTGATTGAGATCAGGAAGATGATGTTGCATTCTTGCAACCATCTATTCCATGATCTCATCATGTTCCTTGAGATCTATGATCATCATCATAGTCTCAACCCTTGCCAGTTGAATCCTGGAAACCCTAACCCTTGAAACCCTAACCTTGTGTGGTCATCTGGAGAACCTTTGGTAATCCCCCATGAGAGGGAAACCTCTTGGGTAAAATTTATGTGAACCTAAACTTTATCATTAAATGACTCTTCTTGTTATTTTTGACTAACAATTTACCTCCCTTCATCTGGAACTCTCAACCTTTTCATGGGAGCCAAAAAGGGTGAAACCCTAATTTCTTGGGTAAAATCAAGAACCCCTATTTTGATCATGTTAGAAGACTCTCACTTTATTTTCTTTACTAGAATTGTAACCTATTAATCTTTAATTCCTTACCCTTGATCATACTATATTTTTCCCTTCATGATCTATGTTTAACCTAATTAGGTTAACTTTCTGGTTCCTGAGTTGTAACCTAGAAACTTGATTTGATTAATGGTTTGTTGTCCTCTATAGACTTAGATGTTTCCATTAAATTTCCTTTGTACCCTTTTGAACCACCAAATTCGGATTCATATTCTAAAAATTCTGATTTTTGAAGGCTACTATCTCTGTTGGTCGACTCATTGGTCAACTGTCGACTCATTGGTCAACTGGGGCAGTAGACCAATCAGTCGACCAATGGGTACAGCAACCCCTTTCTTGGTCTGTTTTGATTGAATTGTGATCTTTCCTTCTATGTATCTTTCCTAACTCTTAGTATACACTTGTTTAAGACTCTTTTCTCAGGTTTAGTCAAGGTCTTACTTGATTCTCTAATTTCCTTTGCGAGTTAGAAGGTAAGGACAGTTATATCCTTAACTACATAGATTGCATACTCTCTGGTTTCTACTTTACGAAACTATGAGTTGTTTACTGTTTGTACACTTTATATTCTGATGTACTACTGTGTGAACAGTAGCTCTTTATCATGTTTCTTTTATTACTTAGACTTATGTGAGATTGCTTATTAATTTATTGTTTAATGATTTGATCATGACTTTACATTCTCTTTTATATAATGAGTTGTTGATTGTATATGTCATGACTAATCTGAGACTGTGTTTGATTAAGTTTGGTTTGGGATTGGGAGGTGTCCTTTTGACACTTCTGTCCTTGGACATTATCGGAAATAGTATGGGATGTTTCCGGGGTTGCCCATCGACACTTTCCCGATTCATTGGTTGTCATACCTAGGGCTGTCTAGAAGTGTTTGGTTAGGTTGTACCCCTGTTATATCAGACCCGATTCTGAAGGGTATTGAGACCGAACGACCCGTGGCAGCAATGGGGATTCACGGGCGCTCAAGACCGGTGAGTTATATCCGTGAGAGGACGGGAATCACATTGTGGGGGCCATTTATTGGAGGGTTGCATATGGCTAGACTTGGGCTCATGGGCGCTCGAGACTGGTGAGTTATATCCGTGAGAGGACATGAGAGCCTCCCTTTTACCATATGTGGATAACCAATAGGGTTGATGAGTCCGTATTTGAGAGAGTCAGATACGCTGACTCTAGTGGAAAGGATACCATAAAGGATCCCGAGATGGGAGGAATGGAAGTATTTGGACTTGACTTGATGTAACTTACTAGATGACTTGCATTGGGCTAGGCTTTTCCCTGACATGCGCCGGTACTTATGCCAAATGGTTGTGAGAGAGAGTGTTGACTTAACCCCCTACCATGGTTTGTCCTGAGGGATGCTAGACCCACTACCAACAGGAGCCGTATGCGTGACCTAACCAAAGAAGTATGGTGCTATGACTTAAAGCATGTCTGCCATAGAGACCAGCATACATAGAGTTTAGATGCATACATACATTACTTGTTTCATATTGCATTGCATCTTGTTATGGTTTGCTTTCATGTTATTTATGTTGTTATGGATTAACTACCTTACTGAGTTTCTTCGAAACTCATTCCTTTTTGTACATTGTTTTTGTTAGACTATTCTACAAGTATTGATTTCTATGGCGAACAGTACGATGAAGCGCAAGCCGATGAACCGTACTTCACGCAAGGTGTTGGCAACAATCAAGATTACTCTGATGATCCCTCAGTTGATCAAGCTGCGTACTACGATTAAAGACAACGTTTATGTGGAACGTCTCAAATGGATTGATGAAGTCCACTATTTTGAAGACGTCATCTATAGAATAGAAAACTCTGATGTTTAGTTATCTTTCTTAGTTCCTTTGATTTAATTGTTATTTCTTTTAGACTTACATACTACGTTCCATTGTATTTTGTGGAGTGAGTTTCCGCCTCACTTTACTTCTTTTGATATCTACAGATATCTGGTATCATTTTCCGCACTCTGATTATATTGTTTATCCATTTCTTGTTTTGAACCTTGTTTATAATATTAAACCTTGATTATTTCCTGTTTATGATTATGTTATTGTATATGTGGGAGGATGATTTCCTCGATACTTGATCTTCGGGGTTGTGGATCACACTCTCGGGTATGCCAGTTAGGGTACCGGCTGGGAGGATGTGACAGCTAGGATAGAGCCAATCAGGGTCAAGGCCAAGGATAGGGCCAATCAAGGTCAGAGCCACAGCCAATCAAAGCTAATCAAGGCCAACCCATCCTGACCTGGCCCAATTAGGGCAAGAATGGGCTTGGCTTGGCCCTGTAGGGCTTAGGGCTATGGAGAATAATCCTTGGCCCTAATTAGGGTCAGGGTGGGAATGGGCTCAGATTAGAACATATAGGGCTGGGCTTGGGATTGCAAAAGCCCCGCCCAGCCTAGCCCTATTGTAGCCCTAGTTTTAAGATCCGATACTAGTTTGGATTGGTTCAATATTGGCCTACATTGGGCCAAGGGTTGATATCAATATAATCTTATTGATTTTACCAATCCAAAAACAATTCTTTTTTTCTATTTTCATAGCTAACCAAAAGAAGAAGAAGAAAATTGATGATTTTCAGGGTGTTTTGGGCTTTTTGAAGAATGGATCTAGAGTCATGAGAAGAATATGAAAGAGATGACTTTGGTTTTCATGTTAAATTTGGTTTGTATATTTTGCATTTGGTATCAGATCCACTCAATAAATATTAATAAAATTATTAAATTATCTAAAAGTAAAATTTATATTTGAAGATTACTATATATGAAGAATGATTTTCTACTTTCCACCTTTTTAATCTTATGCATGACTTTGGTTTTCATGTATATTGTAATTCAAATGTTTATGTTTGGTATCATAACGACTTTATAAAGGATAATTACTATTGCCCCCTTGTACTTTGGTTTTATTACTAATCAAACATTTTTCTTTATGAAATTATTGTTGCCCCCTCCACTTCTAACTATGTTAAGTGGCTATTAGCATCAAATATGTAATGTCTATTTTGCCCTTCATTAAAATTAAGAAGTTAAAAATATGACATTATCCTCATTTATAGAAACTATATTGAATGTCAATTATATCCTTAAAATCTTATATTTTAGAATCAATTTTGGCTTTGGTGGGACCACATACTTATAGTTGTTGAAACTCTCATGTTCTACTTAAATTTTTCACAATCACAATGATAGAAGTTTTACAAACAAATTAGCATATTAGATGCTAATTGATAGGAAATTTGGTAACATGTATAATGGTCAACATATATTAGGTGATTTTCAATTTCCAACTTTGAATTACATTTGATATTTCCTAATATTTTAGTTTCTATTTTAAGTTTTATTTAATCACATATTTCCTTTATTCGGCGATTTCTTTTTAAAGAAGAAAAATCAAATCTTTCCTTTAGTCGGTGGTTTTTCTTAGAAAAGAAAATTTAATTTAAAGTTACTTTTCCCATAGTTAATTTTAACTTGACAAAAGCGTAATTAAGTAAATACCTTAAGTTGTGATGATGATGATCCAAAGGTTACACAAGAATGATCCAATAATAGTGTTAAGACCCTAAACAAACATAAATGAAAGATTATAAAAGAAATCGGGAAAATTAGAGGTGGAACGGGTCAAAACGGGGTGAAGTTGTAGTCAGCAACATGTTTGGTCGATGCTCCTTGGTCGATGGCATCGACCAAAGAGGATCGACCAAGACAGTCTCGGGGCTGCATAGAGGATTTTGGGATTTTGGTCCAAAATCGGTCTTCCGGGGCTTGGATCAATCAAGAACTTGGAGGGATGCTCAATAACAGTTGATGCGTCCAAAATCTGCTCAACCCTTAGATCTCCTGTGGATGACCTGCAAAACCGAATGTCAGATGTGGCCCGACCGTTGGGATCGGGAGTCCACCTCTGAAGGCTAAGTCAGTTGATGAACTGATCATAAACGGCTCTGCTTGAGCACAGAGCAAAAGAATGAATATTGAGAATATGATTCAGATTGTATATATCCCTTCCCCTACCTTGTGGGCAGGTTATGTCTTATATAGTGTGTACCTTCGAATCTCCTTCGTTGGATGTATTTGAGCCTTCTTCGGATAGCCGTCAGATCTTAATGAATAAATCCGTTAATGATAGATCCGTTTATGGTTTGGCTAATAGATAACTCCTTTGATAATATGATCATTATATGGTCGTTATCCATATAATCACGATCAGTATCTTCCGCAAGTGTTGTCAACTGTCTCCTTGACGATTGACCACTGCGATTATCACAGATTCGGGCGTTCTTGTTGACTGAGTTAGTTTACTTCCTCAGCAAGCTATCTTTTGAACCCGAGCCACTCGGAAGCGAGTCGGTTTCTTTCTTCCCGACCAGGGTCGAGGGTCGAACCAAGGGCGAACTCGGTTTGATTATATTTTCTCCATATCACGAGCCACCCAGATCAAGCGTTTAGGCAATTCCTAGAGCTTGGTTTTGAACTTGACTTATCTGTTGAAAGAGGGCTTTGCATAATCCTCAGCTTATTAAATGTCGTATCGCATTTAATGCGGCTATATTGCTTTTTCCTCGAGCTTCGTGAATGTCTTCACTTTCTGTGGGGGTGACGCCACGCGTCCTCTGCAGCCGAAATCATCATCGCTCACGAAATTGAAATGACGGTTTCTAAAACGCCTGTTCTGATTCGTGAGTACAAACTTTCGAAACGTCTTCAAATTACGATCGTTGATGTTGAATCCATCTCGATTGTACATGTCCTCGATCATCTGTGTGAGTGCTTAAAAGCGGTTCATTGTCCTCGTATGTTTCATTCTCTTTGTGTAGAATTTTGAAACTTCCTCGCGCTCTAGCAATCTTCTTGCTTTTAAGCTTTCTGCCTCGGTGAATCAGTAAGTTTACTACCCCCTTTGTACCCTTTACATGTTATCTCGATTTTTTACTTTCGTCTCCGCTTTCTTTTTGTTAAAAACCACAACCAAATCTTCTACGATAATGGAAGGTGGTAGGGTTTCTTCTGAAATTCCTTCTGAACTAAGCGCCGGTAAGGGCAAATCTGGTGGCTAGGCCTTTGCTTTTGTCCCTCCTGAATAGTTAGATAGTGACAAGAAAACCCTGACTGCTCTTTGGCACAACTTCGAAGAAGTTAGCCAACAGAAAAGAGCAGAAGAAAGCGCTGAGGCTCCTTCTGCGCTTCCTGAGTCTGGACCATCTAGAACTCCAAAGGTGACTGCCGAATCTTCTGGGCAGTCCAAACAACTTATCAAGTCCACTGATGAACTTGGTTTTGTTCGTTCCTCTTATACTGAGGAGAACCTTCCTTCGGCCATCGAACGTTTCGACTTTCCTTCTTTGTATACCATCTTAGAGCTCCCACTCTTGATGAGAGGGTTAATTCGATCCTTCTTGGTGAATTTTCCTTGTATATAGATACTCTGGAAAGTGGAGTTCACTTTCCCTTCTTCAATACTTCAATCACTGAGAGATTTGTCCTAGCATACTCCTTCCCAATAGCTGGCGTCTCATCGTCGGCTTTCTGGGTTTACGTTTCGAACTCGGCATCACACCTTCTCTTCCTCTTTTTGTACATTTTCATGTTCTGTCTCTTTCTCACCCTCCGGGTTGGGTTGTTTTCTCCAAGCGCAACAAGGTTGAGCTTGACTGGTCGGGCAACATTCTTGCCAGGGGAACCTGTCCTTCCAATCACAAGGGGTGGCGCAAGTGGTATTTCTTCTGTAGAGCGCCTCAATCAGACCTTAACTTCCCGACCACCTGGAAACTGTTCACTTCATATTCTGAGGGCAACCGGGTCCCTCCACTATCCAAGGCAGATAGAGCAGTTGTCGGGAAGATCAAGTCAATTCCATGGTATCAAGAGATACATTGTTATAAGATGGAATACACCCCCATTCTTCAATATTGGGGGCTAGTTCAATGTGAGCTTTCTAACTGTCACGTTTCATATTTCTTGAGTATATTGCAGCCTTATTCAACTTTCTGAATTTTGTCCTTCTTTGCAGTGCCTCCAAGAATGAACCCAGAGAACCTTTGGGTTAAGGCTGCCAAGGCCGTTGTGACTGCAAAGCAACGGTCTCCTAGGACACTGACTGCAAGTCAAATAGCTTCCATGCCTCCTCCTAACCCTTCCTATAAGGGTATAAGAAATTTGAGGCCAATAGTTGAGGCTTCGAGAAGAGGAAAGAGACCGATGGGGGAAGAGGTTGAAGTTCCTTCCCCAGCCCAAACCAAAAGGAAGCATGACTCGGCCGATGCTTCTGCTCCTAAGAAATCCAAAAAGAACAAAGATTCTGAGGAGGTCTTTGTTCCACAATGGTCATTAGTGGTGTTGGATTGGGTCACGCAGGACCATGAGAAGGCTGCCGAGTGGAGCTCTCTTGGCCTGATGCCGGCTGATCGCCAAGCCTTTGAAACCTTGCAAGACGACTCTCTCGTTCGTCTCTCCACAAGGTACTGTTTCTCTTGGTCTTTCACCACATGCTTTGTAATCTCTCTTGGGATTTTTGATAATTTGTCTGCTTTCTTAGGAATGCCGTGCTGAGCTTCTACCAACATATGGAGGCTTTGAGCCGAGTTGGTCATAATGACTCCTTGCTACAGACTTGTGAAGAGCATTTGGCGAAGGCCAATTCTGAGGTGGACCGGCTGAAGAAAGTAGCTGAAGCGTTGTAGGAGGAGAATGACAAGGTCAACTCTTTGAAAAAAGATCTTGACTTGTCAATCAGTCGTGCCGCTGCTGCGGAGCGCGAGGCTAAGAAGCAGAAAATGCTTGCTGCCGATAGTACTGACAAACTCGAGTTTCAAGCCAGAGAGAATGAGCGTCTGAAGGAGATGGTAGTTCCCAACAAACCTAGACATCTTTCTCAAGATCTTCGAAGGGACTGAATTCGGAAGTATCTATACAGTGTCCCCTTCAGCAAACTGATGACTCCATTCAACATTCAAGCTTATCGGGTAGGGCAAAATGATGTCTGAAAGGCTATTCTTGAGGGGAATCCTTCTTTTGACACAACTCCCTTCCAGAGTGTTTGCCATAAAGAAGTCTTCGAGAAGCTTGAGCTGCCTTTTCCTGACTGGGTCTGGGAGGAAGAGGGCCCTATTTTGGTAGATCCAAATATCGAGGAGTATCTTAATGATTCACCGCCTCTTCCCGAAGAACCTCCGAAGCCTGCCTTGACAAGGATCATTCGGCCAAACCTGTTAGAGAACAATAGGAAGCTATCTCTTGTTTTTTATATTTTTTGTAAGGGTTGGCCCCCCATGGCCTGTTGATAATGAAATAGATATTTGCCTCCTTCTTCTCGAACTCTTTCAATGATTGCTATAAAGTTCTGATAATACTTTCTCATAGCGTACTTAGAGAATTTTCTTTGTTTCCTTATGCAGAATGACGTTCAGGAATGAGATAAGCTCTTATGGAGATAAACTTGTACCTTAGTTGAAGATGACGCTCGGGACATCAGAGGGATACGCTCGGGAGCGTTGATTTGAGTTGATTTGGTTCTAAATGAACCCTTTATGACGCTTAGCGCATTTCTCTCCCGACTGCTCCCTCTTTACGACGAAGCCCAAATGTTTCCTCGTATTCGCGTATAAATTGTCCTCCCCAAGAAATTGGGAATACTCTCTTTATTTAATACTGGTGCGACGGTTGGTATTTGGCAGTATCCTCGTATCAGGTGCACAATGGTACACGTGGAGACTTGAGACGAACTTGGCCTTTGAGTTTCGAATTTGAAGCACCGTTATCCCCTGACCGTTGATCCTGCAATTTTCGAAATTCGAAACGTCCCTTCTGTTTTAACCCTTAATCTACTTGGGTTTTCAACCGTCACGTCACTCCCTAAGGCTATTTAAGTCCCTCAGGCATGCTTCATCTTTGTCTTCGCTATTTGCAAGTCGTTCTTGTCTTCATCGTTTGCAAAGTGGTGTTTTACCTTTGCTACCTCTGTACTCTTATTCTCTGACGATACCTGGATCAGAACCTGAACAAGTGAGTTTCTTCTCTGTTATTCAATTTTATCATGAACTTCTTCTCCCTGAGTAATTTCTCATGTAGTATACTTGGGGTTTACTCATTCCGGAAGTTCTCTGCTGGATATCCTTTGCTTCATTTGACTTTAGAAATTTAGGGTTTTCTCTTTTCTTCTTTATTTTTGGTTGATCTCTCATACTGACGATGCTTTCTTTTCCTTTGTAGTGCCTCCAAGAGTTAACTTGGATAATGTTAGGGTGAAATCTTTCAAGAAGACTGCTCTAATGCTGATGAAGGTTATCCCACGTGAGGAGATTGCCGCTGCCGAATCTTCTAAAGTTCAGATTCCTACAGCTTCCGTTGGTGCCTCCCTCACGTCTCCTTCCATGATGGAGACCGTTCGGTCTTCCAAGGAGGATGTGGCCCCTTCCGTAGCTGTTCGCACTGCCGAAACCCCTGTTGGTGCTTCATTGGCACCTTCTTCCATGATGGAGACCATTCGGTCTTCTAAGGAAGATGTGGTTCCTTCGGTCGTCGTTCGGGTTCCCGAACTTACCTCTAGTGCTTGCTTGGCATCTTCCTCCAACCCTCCAACTGTTCCCGAGGAGGCCAGGGGTGCTACTTCTAGAAAGCATCCTCGGTTAGATGATGGTGTGTACCAACCTTCCTGGTCGCTGAAGAGGTCTGACTTGGTGACAGGCGATTTTGACAAGGCACTAGAATGGTGCACTTCTGTTCAGATGCCCGCCGAGAGTAGAGCCTTCTCTACGGTCTAGGATAGGGATTTTGGAAAGTCCTTGGTGATGTAAGTTTCTCTTCATGGCCTTTTATTCTAAAGATTTTCTGCTCCTAACTAACTCTTGAAGTGTTGCAAGAGCCTTGCTGGTAATTTCCACAATCAAGTGGAAGCAGCTTTTAGACTCAGTAGACTGAATAATGATCTTTCCAGGCTTCGGGAAGAATCCAAAGCCAAGGATGCTGAGATTGCTCGTCTTGGAGACAAGGCTTGGGAGGTTGCCCGAGTGAAGAATTCTGAAAATGAGCAACTTCGTTCGGATTTGGATGGTGCTAGGGAGAGAATCCGAAAGCTGAAGCAGGAAGTTGAGAAGCATTCGGCAGGGGCGAAAGGGTCTGAAGCTGCATCTATGCCACAAAGGCAAGCTGTTACCCTTCTGCCCGAGTCCCTTCCGACTGATGTTCGCAGGGCTTGCATCTTCAAATATTTGCAGTGTAAGCTTTTTGTTGACATGCTAAACACTTATAATTTGCAGACATATCGAGACAGTGAGAACAAGGTATGGGAATCGATATTAAGGAAAAATCCTTATTTCAACACGGCTCCCCATCACGCCACTTGTCATCCCGAGGTGTTTGAAAAGCTACGACTTCCTCTTCCTGTTTGGGCTAAGGACGTGGTGGACCTGCCCATTCCAAATCCGGACATAATGCATTATCTTGATGACTCTCCTCCTTTGTCTCCTCTCAAAGGATTCAGCTATAAAGAGCTTGCCTTGAATGTAGGTCTGACCAAAGGCCAGGCCTCTTCAGAAAAAGCTGGATAAAGAGTATGGAATTGAGGAGGATTTTGTCGGTGGGAGGTTACATAATTCTTCACAATCATCAAGGAGGAGAACCAAATGATGAGAGGACCTATGTCTCCACGGCCAGTAGTCATCATATGTTTTCCCGACTCTATTCTCTTGACTCGTGTGTTGCTTCCGACAAAGCCGCTTTGATCCTGTTTTTGGAGTTCTTCACAATCACCGATGATGATTTTCCTTCTTGACCGAACGAGGATTGTATCTCAACACTTGTTATCTCATATGTATATTTAATGTAAAGGTTGACCCCTTCCAATCGTTTAAAGGAATAAAGAATTAACTTTATCTTTGAGCTTTGTTAGTCACTGGAGTCTTTGTTGTAATAGGTCTTAGTTGTTTTTAGAACAATGCCTTGACTTAAGGATTTCTGTCGAAATTCAATAAGTTTGAGAAGGTCCCACTCGGGTTTTAAACTGATGCCTTTACTTAAGGATTTCCAGAGAAATGCAATAAGTCTGAGAAGGTCTCACTCGGGTTTTAAACCGATCCCTTTACTTAAGGATTTCCGGAAAAATGCAATAAGTCTGAGAAGGTCTCACTCGGGTTTTAAACCGATGCCTTGTAAAAGGTCCCACTCGGGTTTTAAACCGATGCCTTTACTTAAGGATTTCCAAAGAAATGCAATAAGTCTGAGAAGGTCTTACTCGGGTTTTAAACCGATGCCTTTACTTAAGGATTTCCGGAGAAATGCGATAAGTCTGAGAAGGTCTCACTCGGGTTTTAAACCGATGCCTTGTAGAAGGTCCCACTCGGGTTTTAAATCGATGCCTTGTTTTTGTCGCTGGATCTGATCTGAGTATTGTGTGTTGCCCCCAATCAAAAGATGGTGTGTTGAAAACGAGAATTGTATTGATTGAGTTGAACGTTGTTACATCATGAATGAAATTGATAATCTTCTTTAAGGATAATATTTCTTCAGATGTCTAGCATTCCATGAACGATCCAGCTCTTTGTTTGTTGTCATGTTCTTTAGCTTATATGCTCCTGAACTGACCGGTTTAGTTACCATATATGGGCCTTCCGATGAAGGGTCCAATTTCCTCTAGTGGCGTGGGTCTGAAGCTAACGTATTCCTTAATACCAAGTCTCCTGCTCGGTATCGACGACTCTTCACTCGGGAATTGTAATGTGACGCTATCCTTCTTTGATAATGCTGAGTTCGTGCTATTACTTTTGCACGAACTTCATCTAATAATTCAAGGCTATCTAGCAATCCTTGTTCGTTTGCTTTTTCCTCGAACTCTCTTTCCCGCAATGTTCCAGCCATTACTTCGACAGGTGCCAATGCTTCAGACCTGTAGGCCGGTTTAAAAGGAGTTTCCCCTGTGGGAGTTCGAATTGTAGTTCGGTAGGCCCACTGAACGTTGTACAATTCTTTGACCCATAAAGCTTTATCAGCTTCGAGTCACTTCTTTATCCCGTCAAGTAGTGTTTAGTTTGTGACCTCCACTTGGCTATTGCTTTGGGGATATGCTACTAATGACATACGATGTTCGATCAAATATGTATTGCAAAATTGTTCAAATTGTGGATTGTCGAATTGTGTGCCATGATCAGTTACGAGAATTTTTGGCATCCAGAATCGATATATGATGGACTCTAACACGAACTTCTCCACCCTTTTTTCAACGATGGTCGCTAGAGCACTAGCTTCTACCCACTTGGTGAAGTAATCAATTGCTACTATTAGATATTCTCTTCCGCCGACAGCTTTGGTAAATTTTCCCATGATATCGATTCCCCACATCACGAAAGGGATGGGGTCTAGAATTGAAGTCAAGGTTTCAGCTGGCCTTTTTGATACCGTAGCATGGTTCTGGAAATTGCTACATCGACGAACATATTCCCTTGCAGCTTGTTGGAGCTTCGGCCAATACAAGCCGAGCCTCAAAATTTTGTGGACCAGAGCTCGACCGCCCATATGAGCCCCACAAATTCCTTCATGAACCTCTGCTAGAGCTATTTCCGATCCTTCGGGACACAAGCATCTCTAGAGGGGTCCAACGTAGGACCTTCGGTATAGCCTTCCACTTTGCATTATAAATCGTACTGCCTGTACCTTGATTAACCTTGCTTCCTTCGAATCTTTCGGTAGCTTATCATCTCTGAGATATTCCACAATCAAGTCCATCCAGCATCGTTCGGCTTCAATATAGGATATCTCCTTCTCCTGATTGCTTGGGAATGTCACTTCCTCAATATAGACTGAAGGGTCTAAATTCTTTTCCTTGGCATTAGCTAGTTGTGATAGCTCATCTGCCATTATATTTTCTTTTCTTGGGATCTGACATACTTTCAGATTCCTGAATTCTTTCTGCAATGCTTGCACAATCTCTTGATATTTTTGTAGTCGGGGTTCTTTGATGCCATACTCCCCTAGTACTTGATTGACAATAAGCTATGAGTCACTAAAGATAGTTACCTCCGCTATTGCCAATGCTTTTGACAAGTGAAGTCCCGCTATTAGAGCCTCATACTCCGCTTCATTGTTACTTGCTTCAAATGTGAACCTTAACGCATATCGAATAATAAAACCTGCTGGGCTTTTCAAAAGAATCCCAGCCCCTGCTCCATGTTTAGTGCTCGAGCCATCCACGTATACCTCCCACATGGTCGGAATACTAGGCTCGACAATCTCCTCTATTGGTGCAGTAGTTTCTACTACGAAGTCGGACAATGCTTGGGCCTTGATTGCCGTTCGAGGCTTAAAGCTTACTTGGAATTCGCTTAGCTCGACCGACCATGCCACCATTCTTCCAGACAAATCAGGTTTACAAAGAACTTTAATAAGAGGAAAAGTAGTAAATACCTCGATTGGATGCGTCTGAAAGTATGGCCGTAGTTTTCTGACTGCTATCATAAGAGCCAAAGCTTGCTTTTCGATCTAGGAATATCGCATTTCCGCGTCAAGTAGTACATGGCTGACTAGATTGGCCACTATTTTTTGTCTTTTTCCCGAACGAGTACCGCACTTACTGCCGAGGGGGATGTTGCCAAATATAGTTGCAAAATTTCTCCCTTCTCCAGTCAGGACAGGAGTGGTGGTCTTCCCAATGTTTCCTTTAGATCTTCAAACGCCTTTTGACATTCTTCTGACCATTTTGCTTCCTTACTTCCTCTCAAATTTTGATTGCTTTGAAGAAAGGTAGGCACTTTTCTCTTAATTGTGAGATGAACCGGTTCAACGCAGCTACTCTCCGTATTAGGCATTGCACATCTCGAACAGTCTTGGGTGCTTCCATGTCTATCAAAGACTGTATTTTGGCAGGATTAGCCTCAATACCTTTTTGAGACACCATAAAGCCTAGGAACTTGCCCGATGATACACCGAAGGCGCACTTTTCCGAGTTCAACTTCATTTGGTATTTCTAGAGTATTGAAAATACCTCTGCTAAATCTTCGATATGTTTTGACCTTATAGTGCTCTTTGCCAGCATATCATCAACATATGCTTCCATGTTTCTCCCGATTAGGTCTTTGAATATTTTGTTGATCGCCCCTCGATAAGTAGCCCCGCATTTTTCGGGCCGAACGACATGACTTTGTAATAGAAGCTTTCATGATCGGTGATGAAAGCAGAAACTTTTCATCCTCTTTATTCATGAGGATCTGGTTGTATCCCGAGTATGCATCCATGAAACTTAATGTTTCATATCCTGCGGTGGCATCTATTAAAAGATCTATCCCTGGGCAATGTATAACAGTCTTTTGGGCAAGCCTTGTTGAGATCTGTGTAATCTGTACACATTCTCCACTTTCCATTTGCCTTCTTGACCATTACCACGTTGGCCAACCGAGATCGGGCATTCGACGGGTTCAATAAACCCGGAGTTCTTCAATTTTTCGACTTCGCCTTTAATGGCCTCGTGCTTTTCTATGGAGAAATTTCTCCTCTTTTGAATAACTGGTTTCACCTTTGGATCTATCCAAAGTTTATGCTCTGCAACCTGCCGATCAATTCCCGGCATATCCTCTACAGACCACGTGAACACATCATTGTTTTGTTGAAGAAAAACTTCAGTTCCTTCTTGAATTCCTCTAGCTGCTCGGATCCGATTTAGGTAATTCTTTTTTCATTATCATGATACAGCTAGATTCGTTCCAACTTCTTGACTGGCTTGGGTCTTTGCATCTCTGCCTCGTCCTGATCGTCTCGTATTTCTATTGGTAACATTGTTACCTTCCTCGGGCCCTCCTTATCTTTCAAATACGTTACATAGCATTGTCGGGAGATTCTCTGGTCAGAGGAAACCTGACCAATTCCCATTTCGGTTGGGAATTTTATCTTCAGGTGCTTTGTGGAAACTATAGCACCTAACTTCGATAGGGATGGCCTTTCGAGAATGACGTTGTAAGTTGGAAGTTCCCGAACCACCAAGAAGTTTACCCGAACAGTAGCCTCTTTAGGGAAGCTTCCAATTGATAAATCCAGCTATACAGATCCTTGGCCTATTTGCGGACGATCCAAAGCAAAGCCATATAGGTGCGTGGATGACGGCTCCATTAAGTCTTCATCCACTTTAAGCTTTTGATAAGATGCATAAGATAAAAGGTCTGCAGCAAATCCTGTGTCAACTAACACTCTGTGTACCTCTCGGCGTGCAATCTCTACTTTGATGACTATGGCATCATCATGAGGTAAACAAACGCCTCTTTCATCTTCTTCACCGAAGGTGATCGAACCCTCACCATTCGGCTTTTTCCGCTTCTGCGTTTCTCCAGTTCCAACGAACTTGGATTTGGCCTTTAGCTTCCAGAGTGACTCAGGTTCGAGACCTCCAAATATTGTCAGTATGGGTGACCGAGTGGCATCGATCACTTCCTTACCTTTCTTAGATTTAGGAGCTTCGGTCAGCCGTTCTGGACTTACCGAATGTTCCCTCTTGTTACCTGTGTCTCGTGGTTCCATTCGTCTCCCCCTGATGAAACTAGACAAGTGGCTTTGTGATATCAATCTTTTGATATCGGCTTTTAAGTGCCTACAATCATTGGTATAATGACCATAATCCTTGTGGAAACGGCAATACCTCTCCCTCTCTTGCTCCCCAGGTTTCGTGGGAAGCTTTGGTGGCCACTTCAAGATATTATGCCTCTTGATAATGTTCAAGATGTCAGCCCGAGGAGTATTCAATGGAGTATACTCACTCTGGTCGGGAAACCTTTGCCGCCATGCCTGGCGAGGCTTTCCAACTTGATCACGAACATTTTTCTTCGGCCTCTGCTTGTTCTCAGGGGCCTTCTGTTCTATTGTAGAGGCCTTGATGTCTCAGTGGCGCGCATCCAGGATCTCTGTTACATCCGCTTGCTTCTGACACCTTTGCACCAGTTCAGCATAGGTGGTAGCATATCTTGAAGTAGTAACTCCAAGAGTCGCCAGTTAGTGAGTCCAGTGAACAAAGCAGTTTTAGCTACCTGTTCATCTAGATTTTCTATCTCCATTGTGACCCTGTTAAATCTTTTCAGATATTCTCGAATCAATTCACTTTTCCCTTGTCTGATAGTAAACAAGGTCTCCTCGGTCTTTTTTATCTGGATTCCACTTTGGAACCCTCCGATGAATTTTCGCGCCAACTCCTCGAAGTCCACGATCCTTCCTGACGGGAGATTTGAAAACCACTTATGTGCATCTCCGGTCAAAGATGAACCAAATACTCTACAAAGGATTTCATTTGAATTACCCACAACAGCCATTGTCTGCTGGTAGTAACTGATGTGGGCGATGGGATTCCCTGAACCGTCGAACATGGAAAAGGTTGGCAACCGGAAATTATGAGGAAATTGATATCCGGCTATGGCTTCAGCAAACAGAGTCTTTCGAATAACCGAATAAATATCATCAGTTATTCTCCCTTTTGCCAATTGTCCGAGTCTTTGATTGATATTGGCCAATTCTTGACTGATATGCGTTGATCGATCACCGATGATACGATCGTTATTTTCGAACCGCGCGCCTGATAGTTGAGTGAGTCCGCACTCCTGCACCCAACTTTGTCGTTGAATGAGTTGTGCTTCCTTGCGGTCCTTCAAACCGCTCATCTCTTTTAGGGAGTTCTCCCGTTCTCCTAGGTTCCCTATCTTGTCTCCGAGCGCCTTCCCAAAAATTCTAACAGACATTCTGGTCATCGATCAGTCTTAGCTCCCTTTGTGGAGAACGTCTTGGCAGGAGTGAAGTCAATATTTCCTCCCTCTGTATTATGCGCCTTCCTGCTTCGCGTTGATCAGGTGCTTGCGGCGCCACCACTTTCCTGGTCAACGTACGAAGCATTTGATTCACCTCCAATAGCTGGAGTTTCAGTTTATCTAGCTGGTACTGGAGTAGAGCAGGAGGATTATTACCTCCCTGACCACCATCTTCCCGTACTTCATGAGGTCGACTTCCCTCAGGGATATCTTATGGATTATTTCCTCTTGGGAGTTGAACGCCAGCTTCTCGATGGGCCGCTGCAGCTGCTGCTGCTAATCTATTAACCATGGCTTTCTGAAGTGCTTCCCACAAACGGTGCCAAATGATGCGTCCAAAATCTACTCAGCCCTTAGATCTCTTGTGGATGACCTGCAAAAACGAACATCAGATGTGGCCCGACCGCTGGGGTTGGGAGTCCACCTCCAAAGGCTAAGTCAGTTGATGAACTGATCATAAACGGCTCTGCTTGAGCACAGAGCAAAAGAATGAATATTGAGAATACGATTCAGATTGTATACATCCCTCCCCCTACCTTGTGGGCAGGTTATGTCGTATATAGTGTGTACCTTCGAATCTCCATCATTGGATGTATTTGAGACTTCTTCGGATAGTCGTCAGATTTTAACGAATAGATCCGTTAATGATAGATCCGTTTATGGTTTGGCTAATAGATAACTCCTTTGATAAATATGATCGTTATATGGTCATTATCCATATAATCACGATCAATATCTTCCGTAGGTGTTGTCAACCGTCTCCTTGATGATTCATCCACTTCGATTATCATGGATTCGGGCATTCTTGTTGACTGAGTTAGTTTACTTCCTCAGCAAGCTATCTTTTGAACCCGGGTCACTCGAAAGCGAGTCGGTTTCTTTCTTCCCGACCGGGGTCAAGGGTCAAACCAAGGGCGAACTCGGTTTGATTATATTTTCTCCATATCAACAGTATAAGAACACTACTAATCAAGGAATTAATACAATCTAAAGGTCTAAATAGAAAGCCCCAAATTGGACTACTAAGTTCTATAGACAAGAATCATAGCATGGATTGAAATCAAATGCATTTGCAATGGAAATGCATGAATTAGCTAGGGGAACTTATAGGAATTTGGTTAGAATCATATGCTAGTAATAAACATAGACATAGCACACTATATACCTCAGTTTAGGATAAGAATGTATGAAGTTAAGAAGAGAATCAAAGGAATGCATATGCAAGGCTTGAGATGAGAGCATAGCATCAATGGACATGGGAGAGGATCATAGGTTAAGCAAGAGTGAACGCTTGGAGTGATGGTTGCAAGGTTGCAGCATCAACTCCAAGGTTTCAACAGCAAGAAAGGGAATAGAAAAGAATAGAATAGAGAGTGAGAGTGATGAATCATACCTTGTAATTGGTGATGGAGACAAAGAACAATGATTGACAATGATTTGGGTGGAATCTTCTTCACCAATGTCAAGAAGGAGCTTTGGGGAACCTTCTCCACGTTCTTAGGTGTGGTAGTGATTAGAATAGGGCTCAAAACACGAGGCTAGCATGAATAGGATAGGGAATATTCCAAAGGAATCATTAACTCGAGTGCGGGAAGCTTTGGTCGATGCTCTTGGTCGATGGCATCGACCAAGGAGGATCGACCAAAGACAGTTCAGCAGAAAAATTAGAAATAGTTCAACAACTTCGAACAGGGATTTAGAGGGCTATACGGGGTCAAATTGAGTGGGGTTTTCTCCTACAAGTCCATCAAGAAGTCTAGTTTCCAGGAATACTTTTGGATTGAGCACAGGAGTTTATTAGGTACTTCAAATAATTCACCCCTCTTTGATGTGCAGATTCTAAACAATCACTGGCAATGCATCCAAGTATGGAGCACCATCAACCATATCCAAGGGTTTCGGGTCAAATACCATGTCTTCTATAGAGAGGGCCCATAGAGACCTCTTCCTTCACTTCGGGACATGGATCCACCCTAAGGGAAAGGTCTGACATGACTTTCTAAGGCTTTCAAAGATAGTAACATTGAAATTAAAGTCCAACATCAAGGTCTAACATTAAACAAGCCTTTCTTTATCCCAAAACAAATAGGGTGTCATGGTTAGGTTTGGGCTAGATTTCACAACAGCCCTCTGATATCTCAAGCCAAGATATCCCAATGGAATACCCCTTCCATCAACTATGGAAATTTGTTTTCAGAAGTCATTTGCAAGTTTTTCTTTGAAAAGGTTGTCCTCTTCAATATCAAAGAAATCCAATTCTTCCAGTTTTTCTTTAGCAACTGAATCATAGAGAGACAATGAATCTTTTTTGCTAATATTCTTCTTTTTCAAAATGTAGGTTCAAATGATCCTTGTAGAAACATGTTTCCATCAAGTACCTTACCAAAAAAATAAACAAAACAACAATTATCAAGGCGATTTAATTTGAAGTAAATTTTAATTATTAATAATGTTTAGGCACCTCAAAATCATGAGAAATTCTAAACATAAGCCAACAACTGGTATTCTACGGACCTCTGCTTAACCTCGACAGTTTGATGTCGCTTCCAACCTTTTGGGGTCTTTGCAGACTATCGGATTCAAAAAAGTTCTGAGCTTTAGAGAATGGCGATTAGGACTCTGAACAGATTATACGGTGGCTTTCTTCCATTCCGATCGAGTTTCAGGAGCATTTCGGCTTACACATATCAGCAAAGTTCTTTCTCACGTACTCTTGAAAATTCGGTCAAAGTGGGTCCAGAATTCTCACAAGGTTCTCAGTACAGACAACTGATTTCACTAGCCAATCTATTGCAAAGGTATGGCTTTCCAGCATCGGAGCTGCATGGATTCCTCGGCAAAAATCGATTTCTTCTGAACTTCAGTTTGTCAGATGTGGAGAAGTCCCTGGGTATTCTCCTATCGTTTAGGTTATCTCAAAATCACCTTGTATCGATTATATCTACCTGTCCTGCTATTCTGGAACTAGAGTTTTTAAGGAAATGGGAGGTTTGGTTTTCGGATTTGGAGTTTTCAATATCTCAGTTGGCGATTCGAAACGTTCTTGAGCACTCAATGAGGTTTCAGTTAGCGACAGTTGATCTGCGCAGCAGTTTACAAGTTATGAAGGCTATGGGTTTCCGTGATGAGACCATAAGTAGGGTTTTGGAGGATATTCCCAGAGTGATTGTAATGAATGAATGTGAGTTTAGGCAGAGAATTGACTTCCTTGAGGAAATTGGGATTAGGAGGGATGAACTTGATAGGATCTGCCATTCATTTCCAGGACTTTTAGGATTTTCTGTCGAGGGTAGATTAATCCCTCTGTTTAGGGAGTTTAAAGACTTGGGTTTTAGGATGGATGAGATAAGAAGGGAGGTCATAAGAGACCCTCAAATTCTCAATGTGGAATTTGGAGAGCTTTCTCGATGTCTTGAACTGCTCCGGACTTTGAAATGTAGGTTACCGATTATGGAGAAAATTCAGACTAAGGGTATTTTCAGAGCTTGCATTGAAGTAAAATTGAGAGTGGATTGCCTATGCCAACATGGATTGATCCGTAGAGATGCTATTAAGGTTTTGCAGAGAGAGCCCAGGTCAATCACTTATGAATTAGAGGACATTGAGAAGAAGATAAAATTTCTAAGAGAAAGGATTGGATTTAGTCCATGTTGCTTGACTGAAGTCCCACAATACTTGGGTGTCAATTTTGAGAAGCAGATAGTTCCTCGCTACAGTGTAATTGAGTATCTGAGATCAATTGGTGGGCTTGGTAGAGAGGTGGGGTTGGAAACTCTGATAAAGTCCAGTAGACGTAGGTTCTATGACTTGTATGTCAAGCCATACCCTGAGTGTGAAAAGATTTATGGCAGATTCTCAGCTGAGACTGAAGTTAAAATCAGACATCCCGTTGGACTATGGAAGTTGTTCAAGCCACAGAGCTACACGAACTCAAAAGAAGATCTGAGAAACATCAAGTGGTTCATGGAGTCATTGGTTTGATGCTGGCAAATCTGTGGAGATCAAAAGGCATCTTGGCCAATTTGGATCCAATTTCTGAACCCACAATGAAATCACAAAAGATGAAACTTTGATGGATTGGGATACTTTTCTGGTCATATTCCATCCAGAGAAGGTTTGCAGGTTAAAATCAGGAAGTGAGAATTGAGATGGATAATGGCTTCTATACTTCACTTGGGAATTCTGTTCAGACAGTTGCTTCAAGAATCAAGGATGTCTTTCTATTGATTATACAAGTTGGAAGTCAATAAAGATCAAAAGTTTGTGGATTAAACTTTTGAGCAATTGAAATTTAGGAGGTGTTGGCTAAGCTGGTGGATGAGGACTTGGATGCACCCAAGGACAGAAAAGACCAGGATTTTTGGTGATGTAGAAATGCAGGTGAGTTTCTGAGCCACTACACTTTGCTGTTACACTGCGCCGTGTTTGATTAGCTAGAGAAAAGGAGAATATCAGACAAACCTTCTGCATCCTGGACCAACGTATAATGTAGTGTCTAGATAGCCAAAGCTTTTTAACTATTATGAATGCTTTATGTGCAGTTGATTCTCCAAAAAGGCACAACTTAGTTTCGATGTCGGAATTATATTCCTCAATTCCTGCACAGAGACAAACTGAGCCTGTATTTTTGAGTCTTATGTATTTCAATATATTAATTGGATTTTCCGTGAACTCCTATGATTGTTTCTTAAGGCACTAAATATCAAATCAGTAATGCTCCAAGCTCAAATTTTCATGGCTGAGAATCCATAAATTCTTAGTCAGCATCTGTATTAAATGTATATGTACATTAGTTAGTGAAGTTATCTGTGGTTGCAAATAATTGTAAGCTATGTGCATACTTAGGTGGCTCTTCTATTCTCATTTTTATAGGCATTCTGATAGATACTCCCATTGGGAATCCCAACGTTCCAATTTTTACTTCTGAACATGGCTATTTTGCTCTCGCTAAAACCAATTATGTTTCTACTTTTCCTAGACAGATGAGGGATATTACGTTTATATTTCTTGTGAATCTTGTGATTTGCTGGGCTTCAGCTGGCTGCCTTAGCAGAGTCCCTGTCAGTAACCCAAATCTATGGTACTCTACTGAGGCACAAGGCTCATTCCCTTAGTCAAGTAGACTACTACTAGGTCCTCACCAAAGTCCAGCTTTCAACTGATGTGCTTTCTAATTCTTTGAGGATGATTATTGATGAAATATAAATAAACTTGCAAAAGGACTTTCCCGTGGATGATGGTGCTGCCAACACTATTTCTGAAAATGCTTCATATAATCCACCAAAAAGCAGAATGCTTGGATCAACTAATGGTTGGTTTTGAGATTCAGGATCCTAGCCTTCCTTTGCCATCTTTTGTCTCATTACCACAGTCAGCAGCAGACAATCCAGTTTCTTTGGCTGTTGATATTCTCCTCAGCATTAAGGCGTAGGCAGCGTTACTCCTGTAGGTATCTTTGACTCATCTTTCTGGCCTCTTCACCTGGACTGGGATGAAGCATGGAGGTTACAGTGCATTACCGGATAATCTCCAGATGCAAGAGACTACTTCTCCTAATGGAGTTTGGTCAACCAGACCAAATATTCTGGCACTCCTTTATCTATTGCTTAATCAAACACTGCTGCTTTATCTTCTTTGATTTAACGAGTTCACCCCAGGCTATGTTGTTGGGAAGTCCAATTTTGTCATAAGCTGGTAGAACAATCCTCATAAAATCTGTTTTTGCAATCCATTCCTACATATGTGATGTCATGTTTTCTTTTTGGATACTACTCATAGAAAACTTGATTCTATTTACTCTGCATTTTGGAAAGGCAGATGTTAGAATTCACAACATGTAACCAGCCTAAGGAGTGAGAAAGGAGAAAGAATTGGAGAAGAAGAAGAAGAGAAGAAGAGAGTTTCCTGCAAGCCAAAGCAGAAGGCTTGCACCTGGGTTCTTTCTCCTAATCGCAGGTTATGTTTTTATATAGATTTAAATGCAATTGCAATACCAATTCCACCCCTGATTAATGAACGGCATTAAAGAAAGACTTCAGAAAAATAACCTTAGGACTAAACCTAAGTTTCCAGATCTGGAAATATCCTAGATCTGGTGACGTTCAACCTTCCAAATATAGAAAGTAACTACTCATAGAAAACTAGATTCTATTTATGCTGCATTTTGGAAAGGCAGATGTTAGAATTCAGGACATGTAACCAGCCTATGGAGTGAGAAAGGAGAAAGAATTGGAGAAGAAGAGAGTTTCCTGCAAGCCAAAGAATAAAGCTTGCAACTGGGTTCTTTCTCCTAATCGCAGGTTATGTTTTTATATAGATTTAAATCCAATTGCAATTCCAATTCCACCCCTGATTAATTAACGGTGTTAAAGATAAGACTTCAGCTAATTGACCTGACGACTAAACCTAAGTTTCCAGATCTGGAAAATATCCTAGATCTGGTGACGTTCAACCTCCCAAATGTAGAAAGTATACGATAGCACAAAATGTAACCTAATCCACCTAAATATTGTTTGATATTCAAACCACAAGCAAAAAAGAAACAATTAAACTAGAAAGAATAGAAAGCACATGTGAAATACACATGTTCAAAGATCTGGTCTTGTGGGTCATAACCCATGTAGACACCCACAGCTATGACCCTGACTTGTCAACAGTAGACATTTGGAGGAAAGAAATTAACCCTTCTCTAATGGGCATTCATACGTTTACCTAATGCTATCAGCAGGGCTTGGTTTTGTGAGTAATTTAAATTCTCAATCCTCTTGTGATTCTAAAAGGGGCATGGATACTGCTCCGTTAACTGGTGTAGCGTTATATAGTTATTGTTGTTATATTACATATAATCGTTCTCTACTTGCCATGGCGCCTTGCATAGATTGAGAAATTGCCAGATCTCCATATCTTGCTTTTCCTAAAACGCAAGGCAGATTCAGAAAAGTGAAATAACTTAGCTGAAATCTTGGTCGAGTTAAGATCTTGAATTGAGATACAAGTTTTGAGCCAAACCACAATATAAAAAAGACCAAACTTGATCCTGTCAAATATTGTGACTCAATCTGGCTTGAGTTCTGCATATTCTGCCTGCTTTTCCTGCTGGAAGCTTCTTCAAATTTCTTTGATTTTCTCATCTGATTTTAGGTCAGAAACTCCACTGCTGGTGATTCCTAGGACATCTATTCCATATATAATTTGAAGTTTTGAACATTCATATTGTTTGTCGTACACTTACTTGAACACGAACCTATGCGTATATTATGCATAAGATTGGGCAGTTTACCATTTTACTTCATCATAGCAGTTACAAATTGTGGTCCGAAATAAAACTCTCATATAGACTAATTCCCCCTCCCTCTGCCAACCCACCCAAAAAAAAAAAAAAAAAAAATCTGAGGGCACCATTGTGTTCAAAAAGCCTAAAATAGGCTAGATAGCAACTTTCAAACCCAGTAGCCATCTTATACCCCTTAAGATGAGCATTTGAATTAAAAAAATAAATATTAGAATAACTTGTCAAAATCTCTCGAATCTTGAGTCAACAGACTCGACACAGTTTTTTGTGGGACTGAATTATTCCTTGAGTTTAAGTTCTTGATGTATTGCATCTTGTTGCTTAGCTGCCACCTCCAACTCCAACACCTTCAGTTTCCAAGTGATCATGACAACATCCGTGTAGAACCAATTGAACAACTTATAAGACCGTACCTTGGGAGGTGACAAAAAGGGAAAGAACCCTAGATGATCACAAAAGTTAAAACATTGACTGGAGGCACTCTGAAAGGCCTAATCACGACTTGACAGAGTCATCTTATCGCAGCAAGATGTCTCAGCAAAGCACATGACTTCGGATGTCCATACTAAGCAATAGCTTCTGAATATGGGTAAGGAAAAGTCCAAGGCATTGGAGTGAGATTAAGGCATGGCAATACTGACAAGGTGAAAGATCAAAACTTCTCTAGCTTAATTAATGTTTATTCCACCCTTTTTTATTGTTAATTTCTGCATGGGGTAGCTGAAGGTGTGAAGTTCCTGTATGAAGCTCTTCTGTTTATTAGTCATCTATTGAGAGATGGTGCAATTATCTAGGGCTTTGGATGACTTGAGAAATGAGGAATGGTTTTAACAGCACATTTAAAAGAAAACATGCATGTTTTAAATAGTTGTACAAATGTTAGTTAGATCAACTCAGGAACCAAATTGAGGATAGAATTGAGATGTGCATACCAAGGTTGTCAAAGCGTCTGCCTTGTTGCCTTGGCCCATTTTTTGGTCAAGGCAACCTGGGGTCACCTTGTTGCCTAGGCAACGCCTTATCACCTTGCTTGGTGTTGCCTTCTATCGCCTAGTATTGCCTTGTCGCCTTGACAACCATGGCGCATGCTAAATTTGATATCTGCTTGTATCTGCTTTTAGAGGCAACATTTGGCCATATTGTTCTGCTTTTAAAGGGTAGAATTGCTCTGGAAGCAAGGTTTTTTAGACTATAGAACTATATTATGGAGTCCAATTCCTTATGAATTTTTTGTTTGTCAATATCAATCTTTACTTCTCAAAATGCCTGGGGATGGTGTATGTTTTACTTTCTATTGGTTAACTTGGCTTATTATCACACACAGATGCTTGTCAGTCTACTCAATTATTTTGAGGCTTGTGATACGCTCACCCTTAAATATCGGGTAAAAGTATAATGATTAGAAATCTTTTGGTGTTATATGAACTCTAAGATCTTTTGCCTAACAGGATTATTAGATTTCATGCTATGTGGAGAAAGTTTATTAGACCTTGAGTCTTGGACTCAAACAGCCAGTGAATTCCTTTTGAGCTTCCTTATGTTAATCTGTATTTTACTTCACAATATTAATATCACAAAAGGTTTTTGACATTTAAAGTTCTTTTTCTCTGTCACACAAAGTAATTGGCGGGGTGGAATTAATGAACCATCAACGTTATCATTTATGGAGAGGTCTCTCACATCCTTCATTTTTTATAGCTTTGCAGGTATCTTCTTCTGTTTTATTTTGATTCAGAAGGAACAGATGAATGATCTTTCAGTATATGTCTTAATGGTTACTACCCTATTATGGATCATCTTATGGTCGATTTGGTTAGCTATATATGCAGAACAAGCGCGGCTGCATTATTTATGTTTCGCAACTTGTTAATGTGATGGATTTCATTGACCTTGAAACATGTAGTGTAACTAGTGCAATCTCTCTACCTGCAGTTGGGTCCTCAGTTTCCTCACTGTCAGGTTTATACGCATGGCGACGAATGCAGCTGGAGCAAGTAGGTGAGCTTTCCAGCTTCTCATATTTCTAGCATGCCAAAACCTGGGTACAAGTGTCCTTTGGGGTTGATTTAAGTTCACATCCCTTTGTTTAGGGTAACCGATTTTGTAAGCATAGTTGTCGAGGCAGCTTGGCGACCCAAAGCATTAGAGTGGGATGATATGCATGGTGATACCAACAAGGTGAGCAGGGCATGTGGATGCCTTGATAACTATGCTTTTAAGTTCAACAATGTTGTCATGGTTAATTCATGCACCTTGTAGCTATAGAGAGTAATATTCACACTATTTCATTTCAAGCATTGCTAGTTGGTAGGCCCCCATTCTGCTCAACAGATATTGATAGGAAATTGAAAGAAATGCAGCAACAAAGAAAGAAAGTAAAGTCTGGATAACCTAGAGTCCAGGGCTCCCCAGCAGTAACCTGCTACCTCACAACATTAGTCTTCTTCCTTTATCCATTTCTGTTCCTTTCTCAGCCCCAAATCAGCCCTCCCCAACCACCCATAACCGAATTGCATAACTGCCTCTGTATTAGCCCTCCACATTTCCCTTGATTTCCTTTATTCTGCTGTGTTTATAACACTTATTCTTATTCAGTGGTTTGCTGGTTTTCTACAAGGCAGGCCTCCGATGATTATAGACTTGTGTTACAAGAGGCCAATCACTAGTGTTCTTCATGTAGAGTAGAACCCTTGATTTAGTGATACTTACATTGAGCGATGGTTATAGTCTGGTGTCTTCTTGCAAACCCTCCATCTTAGCCACTTGTGCTTTGGTCCACATTGCTATTTGAAAGTAGTGTTACAAACAGCTACCATGGTTTCCTGTTGCTTAGATTAGTTCCTTCTTGATGTGGTTCTAATGATAGGGATCAAGATGAAGAAGTAAAGTTATATGATGTTTAGTTTGCTATCCTTCTTGTCCAAATGAAATAGTGCTGAAGAATAATCTTGATGGGTTTATGATGCAGCACAACCAGTTACTTTTTATGCTAAAGCAACGTCAACAGTTACCTAGGAGAATGGGTCCCAAGTCCACGTTGCAAGGAGACATAGGAGATGCTGTTCTGCGGGGAGTTTTAAAGATAATCTAGAATTTTGTTATTTATTCTTTGTGACAACCATGTAGTCATTTTAGTTTTTTTAAGTATAAATTTCTGTTGGATATTTAGATTCAGTTTTAGTTACTTTTAAATTGCCAATAGTCATATTATAGTTGTTTTCTTATTGAAATGTCTCTTTTATTATTTAAACACTTGTAATTAGCTTATTGAGAATGGACTGGAGAAAGATGAATTAAAGCTTGAGCTTTGAATGTTTGCAGCCCTCCACCCTCTTCTTTTTCCTTATTACAACTTTGAGTCTTCTTAGGTTTTTTTCTTTTTTTCTTCTTCTTCTTCTTCTTCTTCTTCTTCTTCTTCTTCTTCTTCTATTCTGCGCTCCATTAGTTCTCATACACTAAAATTGCATTCTCCCATCCTTATTTGGAAACTACATCATTACTATGCCTGTAAAAGAGAAAGACAAGAAAGAGCAGTTGACGAGTCACAAGAGAATAGAAGCACTAGAAGTCCAGAAACAGATAAGAAAGAAGTATGTATTCATCCTTCTTGCGACCATGAGTTGTTCCTTTGTTTTATAAGTTGTCTGGATTGATACATGCTTAACTAAAGTAGCAGCACCACTGTTGAAAGGGAAGTGTTTTTGGAAAACTGACTTAGACTCCCTTCTAAGAAAAATAAAAAATAGAAAAAGAAACAAGAAGAAGAAGGTACCTGCATTGAAAGATTATAGCTGAATTAGATATATATTTTATATTTTTTTGCAACATACTAGCAAAATCGAAGCCCGGGTAAAGGAGGAGGGTTGGTGCGTCAGGTCAGCAGCCGGCACCGGAAAAAATATAGCCAAACCTTTTTCCATGGATTCGACCTTATATGATAAAAGCTATGCTAGGGCGTTCCCCGACAAAAGAAGCGACGCACTACACTATGGCCCGAGTGTAGTGATAAGTGGGCAAGGGTTAGCTAGGGCGTCCCCTGTAAGCGACGCGTCGCATCGGTGCCCGGATGTGGTGATAAGTAGGCAAGGGTTCCCGCGCCGTGGACGAGTGCGGGTAAAGAAGCTAGTCCATAAGCATAGGATTAGATTGGCATCTTGGAACATAGGATCTCTAACTGGTAAGAGCTTAGAATTGATAGATGTTATGAGGAGAAGAAGGATCAATGTAGCTTGCATTCAAGAGACTAGATGGAGGGGTAAAAAAGCCAAAGAGTTGGATGACTTTAAACTCTGGTATACTGGGGATAAAACAAATAAAAATGGAGTGGGTATAATAGTGGATAAAGATTTAAAAAATGATGTGGTGGATGTTAAAAGAGTGGGTGATAGGATTATTGCTATCAAGCTTGTAATGGAGAAAGAGTTCGTAAATATAATTAGTGCATATGCACCTCAAGTAGGACTAGATGAAAGTCTAAAGCTAGAATTTTGAGAAAATATGGGTGGATTAATGCAAGAAATTCGTCAAGGAGAAAAGATTATTATAGTAGGTGATTTAAATGGACATATTGGAAAAGATCAAAGAGGATATGAGAGTGTTCATGGAGGATATGGTTTTGGAGAAAGGAATGAGGAGGGGATTTCAATTTTGGATTTTGCTACTGCTTTTGATCTATCTATTATAAATATTTATTTCAAAAAGAGAGATGAACATTTAATTACTTTCAAAAGTGGACAGCATAGAAGCCAAATAGATTTCTTCCTAACTAGAAGGATGGATAGATTGTTGTGCAAGGATTGCAAGGTGATACCGGGGGAAAGCTTATCTGACAACATAGACTTGTGGTCTTGGATATGTGCTTAGTCCCAAGAACACATAAAAGATCCAAGGTAAACTATCCCAGAATAAGATGGTGGAATTTGAAAGGAGAGTACTCTAAATCCTTCGTTAATGAAGTAGTCAAACAAGGAAAATGGGATTTTAAAGGGGATACCAATGCAATGTGGAATGAGATGGCTATGTGTATTAAGAAGGTGGCTAAAGATGTTCTAGGTGAATCAAAAGGAAAGATCCATTCTTATAGAGAGACGTGGTGGTGGGATAGTGAGGTTCAAGCTGCCATTAGGAATAAAAAAGCTAGTTTTAAGACATGGCAAAGAACTAAGGATGTTGAGGATCTTCAAAGGTATAGGTTAGATAGAAATGAAGCTAAGAAAATTGTGGGAAAAGCAAGGGAAAGGAAGTATGAAGAGTTATACAATAAGTTGGGCACAAAGGAAGGGGAAAAATCTATTTATAAGATAGCTAAGATGAGGGATAGGAAGAGTAGAGATCTTGACCATGTTAGATGTATTAAAAATGGAGATGGTAAAGTATTAGTTTGTGAGGAGGATATTAAGAAAAGATGGGAAACCTATTTCTCGAGTTTACTAAATGAGCATTCTTCAAGCACTGATGTTTCGGACGATTATACTTTTCACCAAGGCACCAGTGTCCGAACTTATATACGTAGAATTTCGATGTCCGAAGTAAAAGAAGCTTTAAGGAGGATGAAACTCGGCAAGACACAAGGTCCTGATGAAATCCCAATTGAAGTATGGAAGAGCTTAGGAACCCATGGACTAGGTTGGTTGACTAAGTTGTTTAATAAGATTATGAGCACAGGGAAAATGCCAGATGATTGGAGGAGAAGTGTTGTGGTTCCAATTTACAAAAATAAAGGAGATATTCAAAGTTGTAATAACTATAAAGGCATTAAATTGATGAGCCATACGATGAAATTATGGGAGAGAATAATTGAAACCCGTTTGAGACATGTAACTACAATTACGGAGAACCAATTTGGGTTTATGCCGGGAAGATCTACAACGGAGGCTATTTACTTAATTAGGAGACTTATGGAAAGGTATAGAGAATGTAGGAAAGACCTTCATATGGTATTTATTGACCTAGAAAAAGCTTATGATAGAGTCCCTAGAGCGTTAATTTGGCAAGTACTAGAGAAAAGAAGTGTTGCAAGCAAATATGTAGATATAGTTAAGGATATGTATGATGGCGCGGTGACTAGTGTTAGAACAGTGGGGGGACAAAGTAATGAATTCTCGATAACAGTTGGGCTACATCAAGGGTCAACTTTAAGCCCATATCTATTTGCACTGGTAATGGATGAATTAACCAAAGACATTCAAGATGAGGTCCCCTGGTGTATGCTTATTGCAGATGATATTGTGTTGGTTGATGAAACCCAAGTGGGAATTAATACCAAATTAGAATCATGGAGAGTAGCTTTGGAATCAAAAGGCTTTAAACTTAGTAGATCGAAGACACAATATCTATTTTGTAACTTTAGTCATGATCGGGCAGATGATGAAGTGGTGATACTTGACGATAAAGAGATTCCATAGAGTGATTGTTTTAGGTACCTAGGTTCAATCATAAGTAAAAGAGGTGATTTAGAGGATGAGGTTTCCCAAAGAATTAAAATAGGGTGGATGAAGTGGAGAGGTGCGTCCGGGGTCTTATGTGATCGGCGTATTCCATTAAAGCTTAAAGGAAAATTTTATAGGACCGTTGTTCGACCAGCTATGATGTATGGTGCAGAGTGTTGGGCTGTTATAAAGAATCATATACATAAACTCAGTGTAGCAGAAATGAGGATGCTAAGATGGATGAGTGGCAAAACTAGGATGGATAAGATAAGAAACGATCATATTAGAGTTGGTCTGGGAGTTGCTCCCATAAGTGATAAGCTTAGAGAAAGTCGTTTGAGGTGGCACGGGCACATTCAACGGAGACCTATAAATGCTCCTGTTCGGAGAAGTGATATAATCCATATTGAAGGAACTAGAAGAGCTAAGGGTAGACCTAAGATAACCTTAGGAGAAGTGGTGAGAAAGGATATGTATAGCTTAGGCCTTGTATCTAGCATGGCCTCGAACAGAACTGATTGGAGGGCAAGAATCCATGTAGCCGACCCCATTTAGTTGGGACAAGGCTTATTGTTGTTGTTGTTGTTGTTGTTGTTGTTGTCTACTAGCAAAATCGAAGTGTATGAGTATCTTGCGAGTTCAACATTTTTGGACTAAATCCTCTTCATATTCCATGTTTTGAGGGAATAACACTGAAACTTAGCCTGGTTCAGCGGTTGCCAGTATTATTCTGAGTGGTGGTAGAAAGGTAACGTGTCCAGGATTAATAGATTATCATTCAGTAATAGTTTATTTTTGTTTGGTTCTCACCCTGCATTATGAAGGCAAACGTTTATGGATAGAATCATGTAGTCTGTTTATGTTTTTAATTTCCTCTCCTCTGCATACTGCAAGCAACAATACACAATCTTAATTTAAGGTTTTTATGACCTCCTCAAGGGAAATATTTTGCTGTACAGGGTCCCATGCACTGGTGGTAGAAGTATATCATGTGCATCTTCACATAGAGGTTTTACCACATAAACTCACTCCTGCTCATGTGGTGCTTAGATAGAGGATCGGTTAGGAACCCGCGTATCAAGTACGGAAATTACAAGATTCTATTACTGGAATAACAAAGAAACAATCACCATAAAGGATAATACTGGTTTTGATGGTGCAAGTCACACCCTACAGCATTCACACAATGCTGTCCTCAGCCAAAGGCTGCCAAAACCTCAATACAGTAACCATAACCTCTCTTCTCAATTCCCCTCTTTTATAACCCATTGTGTATTAGTTATGATAACTCTCCCTCTTCTCTCTTTCCACTTGTTGTCATCCCCAGGGCCCTAACAGTATCCATGGCTCAAATCTTTGAGTACTGCCAACATTTTGAAGATGAATCAGCCTTCATGGGAAAGCATTTTCTTTTGGCTGTGAAATGTGGAATATATGCATTCTGTAGCCTACATAATTAGGATTTTGGCAATTGCTTCGTGAACAGAATAACAGAGTTGAACCCCAACCATGAAAATATGATGCTACCTTCTTGCTGTCAATAAGTGGACCATAACAAATGTGTCTCATTTGCTGTATAAATGCATAATAGAATTTATGTGTTGTTTTCCATTACTTTGAATGATATATATGCTTGTTTTGTATATATATATATATATATATATATATATATATTTTTTTTTTTAATTTCTGAGAATTTTATGCATAGAGATCCGTTAGTTTGTTTTTGATACTTACTTTAATTTCTTTATTAACAGTATTGTGATAGCTGTTTGAATATTGCCCTCATAAATGATTTATGTATTTCTATAAAGTCCTGATCAATCTAGTTAGCTAGAAGCCTGTTCCGTTCAGGTGTTCCATAGAAAGAGGAAATGCAATTGTAAGTTTCATCTATTCATGTATACCATCTGGTTATGGAACCTGATGTGACCCTTTTCGTATCAAGATCAGAACTGAGTCGAAATATGGATACTAGTTCAGTAGATTTAGAATTTTAATATTTATTTATTGAGATAACTATGTAAACAGATTTTCCATTAGCTAGTTGTGTAGCAAGAGGAATAATAGTGACCCCATAGTTGTCTGGTCTCGAAATTTCTTCTCCATCCCCCACTAGCTCATGTGGTTTGTGTTGACAAGACATGTTTGATGTTTCTCCTCCCTCTATCCCATGGCCTTGGCAGGTTGATTTTGCTTCAATCCTGTGCAATTAATGCATAGGACTGTTCAGTGAACCGTCCGATGCGCTAGACATAAATCGTGGCCATTGATTTTTCCACGTGAGGTTTAGGTTACTTAAGTGTGGGAACCAAGCGGTTTTGCTTTTGTTCGAACCAAATCCATTCAACCTGACTAGACAAAGCAGCCCATTAATTTTGAAAACACCAAAACACAAGGCGGGCAAATGAGATTTCAACATATCATCTTTGTCTTCTACTTTTCTACTTGATAAGGAAAAAATAAATAAGCTTAAACCAGTCCGGTTTAAGCCCAGTCCGACCAGATCGGAATCAAACCAGTTCGGTTTGAGCCTAGTCCGATCAGTTCGGATCGCGTTAGACCGACCAAGTCAAGGTCAGTCGAATAAGTACAAAGGCTGAATAACAAGGTAAATCTGAATAAGATTCTAGCCAAAGAAATAGTATTCAGTTATGACTCAACTACTCGTGTTTGAGTAGGACTCAATGACTAAGAGTCAGATCACAACCTAACTAGGGTTTGAGTCTCATTCAATCTCATACATAGAAAATCTATAAAAAGGTAAGGGAGCATAAGAGAAAGGTACGCTGAATAAAGCCATCACTATTCGTATTATTATTGTTCATTACTTTCTTGCCTTCCTTAGTTGGATTTCTAACTAGATCGTCGGAGGTGAAAACTCGACCTCCACGGTCGAGCTCATCTTTGCAGGTTCAACCAGCTAAAGGGACGAACAGGATTGTGCAGCAACAATTGGCGCCGTCTGTGGGAACTTGATCAAAAAGCTATTATGAAGACGAGATTAGGTTTGGTAATTGAAGAGGTGTCTGGCGGAGAAAAGGAGGTCGACCAGGTTGGAATGGAAAAAATTCCTGAACTCCAGATTCAACAAGATCCTCCAATTCTTCCAGACGCTCAAGCAAATCAATACGCGACAACGCATCAAATTGTCGAAGTTCAAAAGGAACAAGTTGAGATGAGAAAAGCAATCTCATCCTTAGGCGAGTTGATCAGGATGGCCATGCAACACGTAATTGCTCTCGAAGCAGATTCTCAGAAAAAACAAAAAAGTCCTGAGGGGAGCATACGTGACCGATCACCCATGATCGACCAGATACCTCAACAATCTCAAAAAGAGCTGGCAAAATCTCGAACCTCGAAAGAGGTTATTCCAGAAAAGAATCCTCCGGTCGATGACGACGGAGATCGAGGAAGCAGCTCAGATCCAGCAAAAGCCTCAAAGGACAAAAAGAATCATAATTGTTCAAAGAAGCGGGATGACGAGATGAATAAGCGCATCACCGACCTTGACGAAATAGTCAAAAAAGCGCTAAAGCTTGGAAAAGAAGAGCTATACGCCGTCTTAAAGGAGGACCCTTTCATCAAAAGCGTCTCGGAAGCAGAGATGCCAATAGGTTTCAAATGTCCGACCTTTAAGGTGTACGACGGATCGAAGTGTCCTAAACATCACATCACCCACTAGAAGTCTGTCATGTCTACTTCTAGACACAATGAAATCAGTGCTTGTACCCTAGACAACATATGTGCAACATTAGAGAAGTGTCACTAGAATAGTCCCCAAATCAGTGCTTGTACCCTAGACAACATATGTGCAACATTAGAGAAGGAAACAATCAAATCGGAGATCAAACGTAGCAAATTGAGCAAAGATAGAGTTGCTGTTCTCAGCTGGTCGACTGGCTGGTTGACTGACTCAGTCGACCAAGATTAACAGTAATAGACAACATAGTGATTTTGTTCCGAAACCGATCTTCTGGGACTCGGATCGATCCAAAACTTGGAGGGAATGATTGTAACAGTATAAGGACACTATACAACAAGTATTAATATGATATAATGGTCTAATTAGAAATACCCAAATTGAAACCCTATGTTCTATATGCTAAACATCAAGAATTGAACTGGAATTTGTTGCAATGGCAAGGAATGATGGGAAATCAGCTAAGGAAGTGATAAGAACAAGATTAGAATCATAAACCAATAATAAATCAGACCTAGCATACATCTACACATCAGTTTAGATCAATAAGACAAGTTGGAATGAAAGTAATCATAGAAATGCAATGCTAGTGATTGAAATGGAAGCATAGCATAATAAGAATGTAAAGAAACTAATGGAGATGAAAGGGGAAACACATGACCAAGTGTTTGCAAGGTTGCAACACTTTTGTCATGGTCTCAATAGTAAGAAAGCGTAGAGGAATGAGTAGAATAGAGGTTGAGAGAGAGAAATCATACATTGAGGAAGCAAATGGAGATGGAATGCAATGATTGAGACCAAGAATCTTCACCAACTTTAAGAGATAGCCTTGGGAAGCTCACTCCTCGTTCTCTGGAGTCCAAATGATTGGGGTAGGGTTCTATTCACGAGGTCCCGATAAGTAGGCTTAAAATAATCAAGAAATTTGTGATTTTCATATTTAATAATCTGCTGGTCGACTGGTCGATGGGCTAGTCGACCAAGCAGTCGACCAAGCCATGACAACAACTTTAGATAGGGAAATGGAAGGCCAGACTGATCTAAATTGAGTTGGGTTTTCTCCTACAAGTCAATCAACAATTCTAGATTAGAGAAATACCTTCAAAACAAGATCGGAAGTGCATCAAGTACTTCAACTACACTTCCCCTCTTCTAGGTGCAGTTTCTCATTGAACACTGACAGTGTATCCAAGTAAGGGGCATCACTGTCAATATCCATAGGCTCTGAGTCATACACCAAATCTTCAACTACAAGGGCCCACAAGTCTCTTCTTCCACCACTTTGGGTCGGGTAAGGGTTAGGATAGGGCTGGGTTTCACAGGTTTCCCATCTTTTCTTAATGTCCTCCTCACAAACTAATACTCTACCATCTCCATTTTTAATAGATCTAACATGATCAAGATCTCTACTCTTCTTACCCCTCATCTTAGCTGTCTTATAAATAGATTTTTCTCCTTCCTTCGTGCCCAACTTATTGTATAACTCTTCATACTTCTTTTCCCTTGCTTTTCCCGCAATTTTCTTAGCTTCATTTCTATCCAACCTATACCTTTGAAGATCCTCAACATCCTTAGTTCTTTGCCATGTCTTAAAACTTGCTTTTTTATTCCTAATGCCAGCTTGAACCTCACTATCCCACCACCACGTCTCTCTATAAGAATGGAGCTTTCCTTTTGAATCACCTATGATATCTTTAGCCACCTTCTTAATACACATAGCCATCTCATTCCACATTGTATTAGTATCCCCTTTAAAATCCCATTTTCCTTGTTTGACTACTTCATTAACGAAGGATTCCGAGCACTCTCCTTTCAAATTCCACCATCTTATTCTGGGATAGTTTACCTGAACCTTTTATGTGTTCTTGGGACTAAGCACATATCCAAGACCACAAGTCTATGTTGTGCAGTTAAGCTTTCCCCCAGTATCACCTTAAAATCCTTGCACAACAATCTATCAGTCCTTCTAGTTAGGAAGAAATCTATTTGGCTTCAATGCTGTCCAATTTTGAAGGTAATTAATTGCTCATCTCTCTTTTTGAAGTAAGTATTTATAATAGATAGATCAAAAGCAGTAGCAAAATCTAAAATTGAAATCCCCTCCTCATTCCTTTCTCCAAAACCATATCCTCCATGTACACTCTCATATCCTCTTTGATCTTTTCCAATATGTCCATTTAAATCACCTCCTATGATAATCTTTTCTCCTTGACAAATTCCTTGCATTAATCCATCCATATTTTCTGAAAATTCTAGCTTTAGACTTTCATCTAATCCTACTTGAGGTGCATATGCACAAATTATATTTACGAACTCTTTCTCCATTACAAGCTTGATAGCGATAAACCTATCACCCACTCTTTTAACATCCACCACATCATTTTTTAAATCTTTATCCACTATTATACCCACTCCATTTTTATTTGTTTTATCCCCAATGCCCAATCCCTCTAATCAACTACCTTATAGGCCACGTCCATTTAATGCGCAACCTAATGCCTATAAGAGTGGGTAACCATCAGCTCACCCACCCTCACAGAATTCATCATTTGAGGATAAAGTATTACATGCGCTTAGTGGGCTAGAGCAAAACACTCAATTGTTATTGTCACATCCACTCAACCGGTACCCTATTTGGCATACTTGAGTATGTGATCCACTGACCCAAAGATCAGTATCGAGAAAATCAACCTCCCACATTTACAATAATATAATCAAGAACAAGACTAAAATCAATGTTAAACTATAGTAACCGAAAGATCAAGATAAGATTCAAAGAGAAAATACATTATAATCAGAGTGTAGAAAAATGATATCAATAGAATAAATCAAATGTAGAGTGTCAGAAAATCATTCTACAATAATAGTGGAAATGTAGATCAAAACTAAAAAGTAGATTACAACTGATTCCCAAAATAAAAGGGAAAGAAAAGAAGTAACCAAAATCTAAACTAATGTTTCTTCAAATTTATAAATAGTATATCCATAAGTAAAAGAGATGATGTCCCATTGCCGGCACACAAGTGCTAGAGTCGGACTAATCCTGATAAGCTCTAGCTTCGTATTGGTAGTCTTCACAGTCATAGTCACAGTAGCGAATACTTTGGGTACCGTATGAGTCATCTGCTTGGGCTTCACAGTATTGGCCCTCATAGTCATCAACACCTGTAGATAGATCTAACAAAGTTGTTGCAAAAATGAGTGAGTTCAAAAGAACTCAGCAAGGTAGTTTATTCCACAATAACACAATATAGCATGATAGCAAAACATAAAGGATGCAACATGATATGAAACAGACATGCAAGTATGATTCTAACTCTATGTATGCTGGTCTTTATTGGCAGATAGGCTTTAAGTCATAGCACCATACTCCTTTGGGTAGGTCTTAAATCACTCTCCCCCAACTTGGGTCCTACATCCCTCTCAAACATTCCAAGGTTGGGGTTTAGGTCACCACTCTCTCACATCACCATTGGTTTGAGTATTAGTGCATTTCAAGGTTAAATTTAGCCCAATGCAAGTCTTCTACTTAGTTATATCAAGTCTGAGTTAGATACTTCCATTCCTCGCCTCTCGCGATCCTTTCTGGGATCCTTCTCACTAGAGTCAGTGTATCCTATGGCTACAACCAACTTGGTCTACGGACTCATCAACTCTATTGGTCATCCACAAATAGTAAATGGGAAGTTGTCCTCTCACGGGCTGGTTACCCGTCTTCACCGCCCATGAGCCCAAGTCTACTACTGCAACCCTACCAATGAATGGCTCCCACAATATGATTCATGTCCTCTCACAGGTTGGTTACCGATCTTGAGCACCCACAAATCCCCAATGCTGCCACGGGTTACTTGGTCTAAATACCCTTCCGAATCGGGTCTGATATAACAGGGTAATCCTACCCAAACACTACTAGACAAGCCCTAGTTATGTCAACCAACAGGGAAAGAGCCAAGAGGCATTATCGAAAATTGTCTCATACCACTTCCATTGATGTCCAAAGACAGAAATGTCAAAAGAGCATTCCCCATTCCCCAATTATAGTTAAGCAAACACATTCTCAATCAGTCATTCACAAGCACAATTGATAAATCAACACATAGGGAAATAACCATTCATACATTATCAAAATGATTATTGAATTACATGAACAAGTCCTACTGTAGTTATAGTACTTACAATAGCAATATGACTATAAGAAAATATAAGAACAGCAGTATGATCATGCAATCCAAATCAAATACAAATAAACATGCATTTTAGGTTATTAGGGAACAACCGTCTTTACCTTAATTAACTTCAAAGAATTCTAGAGAAAGAATGAGGATAGGTCCAGGGTTAGCAAATAAACCCTAAACAACCATAGTTCAAGCATTAGGAACAAACCTTCGAAGGTCAAAAGTCAAATGGATCAAAACAGATAAAAAAATCAGCTAATGTCACTGTGGGCATATTGGCTGGGTAGCTTGGGTAATCGACCCTAGTGTACAGTACGGACAAAAACTCCAAATTTTGATCCGAAACTCAATTTCCGGGATTCGAAACACTCCAAAAATTTAAGGAAAACTCTAGAATAGTAGTCTAAGACTATCTAGCATAGATTAGGCATCAACAATGATCAAAAGGATATAATTTTAAATTAATAAAAAACTAGGTTTTACCAAAATCAATCCGTGAATTCTACGGAGAGGCTAAACAGAATGAGAGTTCACTCTAGAAAGAAAAGAACAAGAGATCTTAGATAGAAATAATCATAGGAATGAATCTAGCATGCTTTAGAAATAAAAAACATTGAATGACCACACATCCATGAAAATCTCACAAGATCTCATCCTAAAATCAAGTTGTGTAGATCATAGAATCATTGGAGTGAATGGAGATTCACTCACAACTACAAATATTGAGGAAGAGGTCTTTGTAATGATACAAAACCATCTTCATAACCACAAAGATGAGAAGGATCAATAATAGAATAGATCAATGAAAGAATAGTATGAGTGATAACCAACCTTAATGAAGAAGATTCACCAAAAAACTTAAGGATTCGCAAAGGATCTTCCAAAACTTGAACTAGAAGGCTTGACAGAGGCTTCCCACATTCTCTAGAGGCTTTAGAAACAAGTGGGGCTGATTACCACGAAGCTCTATTAAATAGATCATCAAAAACCTAAAAATCAGAGATTTTACACTTAAGCCCCTGTCATTGTGGGCAGATTGGCTGGGTTGGTTGGCCCAATCTACCCAGGTTGACAACAAGCCCAAAACAGGGAATTGAAGCTCCTAATCTCAAAATTTTCAATGGGGCTTTTCCCAACTCAACAAGCAACTCACTTAGCATTGAGGGACCCTTCAAAACATGTTGAACTTGGCCTCAAGTCTGTCAACCAAGCTCTTCAACACCAAGGTGCAGCTTCTTCTCCAAATCAGACAATGTTTCTAAGTATGGAACTCCATCATCAATCTCCATAGGTTTTGGATCAAACACCATGTCTTCCACTGAGATGGCCCATAATTGCCTTCCACCTTCACTTCGGGTCTTCGGACCTACAAACAAAAGGGTTTCCGAGTTAGGATTTGGGCTGAATTTCACAATTACATTCTCATTCTCAATCCATTAACAAATTAGAAACCCAACTTGGTCAACTAGCTAATGCCATCAATAGAAAGGAGGTTGGCCAGTTACCTAGTCAACCAATAGGTAACCCTAATCATCAAATTGGGTCTAGGAAAGAACAAATCCAAGCAATCTCTGTTGTGACACGTAGTGGGAAGGAATATTATGCACCTTTGCCTACTCCTAAACCATTGCCTATTGATCTTGAGTGTCAAGAAGAGGTTGATTTGACCCATGAGAATGGTGATGATGCACATAAGCCTAGTAAAAAGACAACATCTGTGAGTATTTCCCATAAATTTTCTCGTAAAGGATTGCACATTCCAATTGTTGAGGGTCCTACACCTAAGTCTTACACTCCAAAAGCCCCCTTCCTTAAAGCTCTTGAGTCCTCAATTTCAAATTCTAGAAAGAATGCTAAGATGCAAGAGATGATTGACTTATTCCAACAAGTTCGTATTAATCTCCCACTATTGGATGCTATCAAGCAAGTCCCAACTTATGCTAAATTCTTAAAAGATTTATGCACCCAAAAGCATAAGTTGAGAACTCAAACTCCTAAAACTATGCACCTAACTGAACAAGTTAGTTCGATAATTTCCAACCAACTGCCCCCTAAACTTAAAGATCCAAATACACCTGTAATTTCATGTGTCATTGGAGATCTATTCATAAGTAAATCATTGCTTGATTTGGGAGCTAGTGTGAATATTTTACCTGGTTCAGTTTATAGGTTTGATCTAGGAGATTTGAAACCCACTGATGTGATTCTACAATTAGCAGACCTCTCAATTAAACGACCTCATGGGCTACTTGAAAACGTTTTGGTAAAGGTTGAGGATCTATATTTTCTTGTTGGTTTTTTTATCCTAGATATAGACAACACAACTACCAATAAGTTACCACCAGTCATTCTTGGATGGCCCTTTCTAGCCACTGCGAATGCTTACATCAATTGTAGATCGGGTGTCATGGACATATCATTTGGCAATAAGAAACTTAGAGTCAACATCTTCAATGCATCCTTAAGCCCAAATAGGGATGATAGTGTTTTGCAATTAACCTTATTGATGAGGTAGTAGCTGATTATACTACAAACATGTTTATTGATGATCCCCTACAGCAAATACTTGCCATTTGGGGAATCGACCCTGAATATTAAGAAAGCCAACACATTGTTGAACTCTTCCACTTCTTTGGAGCAGTCACCATTCATATTTAGATTCAAGCCTCCACCTCTAGTGGCTGCATCTCCTCAACCCTCATCCCTCATATCTCCCCCTAACTTGGATCTTAAACCTCCCCCTTCCAATATAAATTATGCATTCTTAGGACAAAATGAAACGTTGCCTATCATTATTTCTTTTGATCTATCACCTAGGAAAGAGGACCAACTTTTACAAGTGCTTTCTGAATTCAAGGCAGCCATTGGCTGGTCTTTAGATGATCTTAAGGGCATAGAACCTTCTATATGTATGCATAGGATATATTGTAAGGATGGAGCGAAACCCTATAAGGATCCTTAGCGTCATTTGAATCCTAACATGAGAGCGGTAGTGACCAATGAAGTGATTAAGTGGTTAGGTGCCGGACTTATCTTCTCAATCTCAGATAATGAAGGGTTAGTCCTACCCAGGTTGTCCATAAGCAATCCGGCATCAATGTGGTTCCAAATGACAACAATGATCCTGTTCCAACTTGTAGCGCTATGGGTTGGAGTGTCTGCCTCAATTATCGAAAGTTGAACAAAGTTACCAAGAATGATCACTTCTCCTTGCCATTTATTGACCAAATTTGGAATCCATAGATTTGACATATTTTAGAGGTTACTGGTCAGCGACTGAGTCTTTATGTAGATGGCCTTGCTAATGGCCAATGTATTGAGGAGTTGGACCTAGAAGACTTACCTTAAAGACTCTTTATGAATCTCTCACTGAGTTTAGCTGAAGACTTTAAACTTAGCGCTTTATGGGAGGAAACCTATTTGTTTAGATGTTATTTCTTGTTCCTTTCTTTGTTTGTTTGTTAGGTTTTACTTTTGCGTGTTCTATCACAATTTCAAGCATCGGGTACACTCTTTCCTTAATTTGCTTAGATTATGTTCTTCTTTTCCTTTATATCTTGCATGCATTGAGGTCACTGCATAATTTAAGTGTGGGGGGTGTCAACTCGAGTAGGACTCGTTGATAGTTGGTAGAGCATTGTCACAAAGATTAAAAGTGCCTAAATTTTTTTCTTGCTTTGGTAAGAATTACATTTTAATTCCTTGCTTAGATACAAAATGAGAGTTAAGGGTCTTATAAATTCCATCAAATGTGATGAGCACCCTCTTGAGAGAATAGTAATGGGTTTTACATTTTGAGACTGAGGTTGAATCGAAAAATAGGAACTCCAGGTAGTTCGAAAGGTTTGGCCATCTAGCGGTCTTGTATTGCCTTATGCTTATGGTGACAAGTTGAAACCGATTTTAGATTGTTTACATGTGAATTGAATTGGAGTATAATGTGAAAAAAAAATGCTGAAGTTTAAAGTTTAGACTTCTTTCTTAGTAACCAGGTCTTGGTGTCATCTACATCGTGCCTCGCATCAAACAGTTGGGGTGTCTTTGGTCTAGCTTGGCCTGTAGCCTAGTTGGCTTGAGTAAGTAAGTTCAAGGGGTATTCTACACCTAGTCCCTTAAGGCCATTTGGCTTGAGAGAGGCTTACCCAACACTCGTTACATAGGCCATCTAGAAAGCTTAAGAGGCAAGACATTGCATAGACTAGAATTGTGTGCATTAAAGAAATGAGTGAATTAATGTGCTTATAAAGGTGAAATGTCTAAGAAGGTCAATATTGCTTAGATCCTAAGTTCTTGGTATTATTTGGTATGTAGATTAGTCTTATCTGAGGGTGAACTGGTGGGTTGAAGATAAGAGGAGATTTCTCGATTAAATTGTTTGCCTAAAGCTAGACTCAAGAGATGGTGTAAAGAGCTTAAGTGTGGGGGTGCCTATATTCCCTTCAATCTTTAATGGAGTGTATTTGTCTAAGAATCTATCTTTTACTTTTACTATTGCCAGAATGATTAAAGGAAAACTTACAAATTTTTTGTGTATATTCTCTGCAAACACTCATGAGACACAACTTGTCCACTAGGGTAACCTAGGGCTTTAAAGGCTTGTTGCACGTGTTAAGTGCAATGTGATTCCTACGAAAGTGATTTAGGTTTTATTTATTTATTTTTAAGTATTGCTTTTATTGTTTCATTTTGCTCGAGGACTAGCAAACACTTAAGTGTGGGGGTATTTGATAAGCATGCATTTATCATTATTTATTTGATTTAATTTCCCATACTTAGTTAATTAAAAGAGAGTTAATTGAGTAATTTTGTGTTTTTTTTAGGAATAAGGTAATTTTGGTTATTACAGATAATGTGAAGCAAAGTTGGCAAATATATTAGAGGATTTTAATTAAAATAAAATCATGGGATTCTGATGCATCCAAAATCTGCTCAGCCCTTAGATCTCCTGAGAGTGACCTGCAAAATAAAGAGTCAGATGTGGCCCGACCGCTGGGGTCGGGAGTCCACCTCCGAAGGTTAAGTCAGTTGATTAACTTAATCACAAACGGCTCTGCTAGAGCACAGAGCTAAGGAATGAATAACTGGAATACGATTTAGATAGTAAGCATCTGAGTGTTTTCATCCGTCTCTACCTTGTGGGTAGGTTGATGTCTTATATAGAGTGTACCTTTGAATCTTCTTCATTGGATGTATTTGAGCCTTCTTCGGATAGTCGTTGGAGCTTAACTGATAGATCCGTTGCGTGATAGACTTCTACTAGTTTGGACTAGTAGATGACTCCTAGTATAACCCTATTGTTATCTGATGGTTATCCATATGATAGCGATGATTGGCAGCCGCCGAATTCTGTTAGCCGTCACTAGGTTGATTAACCTACTCCGAAAGTATCGGATTAGGGCATGCTTGTGACTGAGTAAGTTTTCTTCCTCAACAAGCTATCTCATGGACCCGGCTCCCTCGGAAGCAAGTCGATTCCTTTTGTCCCGACCAGAGTCGAGGGTCGAACCAAGAATGAACCAAGTTCAATCATATTTTATCCGTATCGCGAGCCCCCCAGACCAAGCATTCAGTCGATCCCGAGGGCTTGGTTTTTAACTGGGTTCTTCGTCGAACAATAGCCTTGCATAATCCTCAACCCATTTGAATGTCATTTCACATTTAATGCGGTTGTGTCGCTTTTTCCTCTAGCATTGTGAGGGTGACGCCACGCGTCCTTTTGTAGCCGAAACTACCGTTGCTCACGCAATCCAAAACGACGGTTTCTGAACGCCTGCTTTTGATTTGTGAGTTCAAACTTTAGAACCGTCTTCAAATCTCGATCGTTGATGCTGAATTCATCTTGATCGTACACGTTCTCGAACACTCGTGTGGGTGCTTAAAAGTGGTTCGTTGTCTCCGTAGGTTTCATTCTCCTTGTCTGGAATTTTGAAACCTCGTCGTCTTCTTCACGCCTTCACGATTCTCTTGTCCTCGAGCTTTCTGCCTCAGTGACTCAGTAAGTTTACTGACTCCTTCGCAAAATTTACTTTCGTATCCAGGTTTCTTTTTCTCTAGAAACCATAATCAGACCTTTCAATAATGGAAGATAATAGGGTTTCTTTTGAGACTTCCCCTGTGCCTAGTGCCGGTAAAGGCGATAGTGGTGATGAGGTATTTGTTTCTGTCTCCTCTGAGCAGTCGGATAGTGATAAGAAAACCCTAACTGCCCTCTGGCGTGACTTCGCAGAAGTCAGCCAATAGAAAAAAATAGAAGAAAAAGCTGAGACTTCTTCTGCCCTTCCTGAGCCTGGACCATCTTTGACTCTTAAGGTAACTGCCGAACCTTCTGGGCAGTCAAGACAACCTACCAAATCCGCCGGTGGACCTGATTCTGTTGCTTCCTCCTATAATGAGGAAAACCTTCCTTTAGCCATGTAGGGTTTTAACTTTCCTTCTTCGTACCATCTTAGGGCTCCCAATTCTGATGATAGAGTCGATTCGACCCTTCCGGGCGAATTTTCCTTGTATATTGATACATTGGAAAGCGGGGTTTGCTTTCCCTTCTTCAATCCTTTATTTGCAGCCATTCTGAATCATTGGGACATTTGTCTCGGAATGTTTCTTCCCAATAGCTGGCGTCTCATCGTCGGCTTCTTGGGTTTATGCTTTGAACTTGGCATCACGGCTTCTCTTCCTCTTTTTGTACATTTTCATGTTCTTTCTATTTCCCATCCTCCCGGTTGGGTTGTGCTTTCTAAGCACAATAAAATAGAGCTTGACTGGACGGGTAGCATTCTTGCCAAAGGAACTTGCCCTTCCAATCATAAAGGATGGCGTAAGCGGTATTTTTTCTGCCGAGCGCCTCAATCAGACCATAACTTCCCATGCGTCTGGAAGCAACACACTTCGTACTTTGAGGGTAATCGGGTCCTTCCATTATCCAAAGAAGACAAAACGGCCGTCGGGATGATCAAGTCAATTCCATGGTATCAAGAGATACATGGATATGAGATGGAATACAACTCCATCCTTCAATACTGGGGGTTGGCTCAACGTGACCTTTCTAACTGCCACGTATCAGTTTCTTGAAAATACTGTGAATTCTTTCAACTCTAACTTTCGTCTTTCTTTGTAGTGCCTCCAAGAATGAATCCCGAAAGTCTTCGGGTAAAGGCTGCCAGGGCTGTTGTGACTGCTAAACAACTGTCTCCTCGAGCCTTGACTGCAGAACAGGTAGCTTCTGCACCACCTCCAGACCCTTCCTACAAGGGTATCAGGAACCTGAAGCCAATGGTTGAGGCTTCTGGGAGAGGGAAAAAAACCAATGATGGAAGAGGTAGATATCCCTCTCCCGCTCAAACTAAAAGGAAGCACGACTCCGCTGATGCTTCCGCCTTGAAGAAATCCAAGAAGAATAAAGATTCTGAGGAGATCTTCGTGCCTCAATGGACGCTGATGCGGACAGATAGGGCAACACATGACCCCGAGAAGGCTGCTGAATGGAGCTCTCTTGGTCTGTTGCCTGCCGATTGTCAGGCCTTTGAAGCCCTGGAGGATGACATTCTCATTCGTCATTCCACAAGGTATTATTTTTCTTGATCTTCCGCCAAATGTTTTGTAATCTCTTAAGAGATCTCTGATAATCTCCTCGTCTTTCTAGGAATGCCGTGTTGAGCTTTTATCAACACATGGAGGCATTGAACCGAGTTGGTCGCAATGGCTCCCTGTTGCAAACCTACGAAGAGAATTTGGAAAAGGCCAATTCTGAAGTAGATCGGCTGAAGAAAGTAGCCGATGAGTTGAAGGAGAAGCACGATGAGGAGATGAATTCCTTGAAGAAGGAACTTGACTCGTCAATTACTCGTGCTGTTGCTGCCGAACGTGAGGCCAAGAAGTACAAGAATGAGGCTATTGCCTTTGGTGAGAGCCTCAAGTTTACATCCTTGGATAATGAACGCCTGTCGAAGATGGCAGTTCCTAGCAAGCCCGAACATATCATACGTGGTCTTTGGAAGGATTGCATTCGGAAATATTTGAACAGCGTTCCCTTTACCCAATTGATGGGCTCCTTCAACCTTCAAGCTTACCGAGCGGGCCAAAATGATGTCTGAGAAAAGATCCTTGAATCTAATCCTTCCTTTGATACAACTCCCTTTCGAGAGGTGTGTCACAAGGAAATCTTTGGGAAGCTTAAGTTGTCTTTCCCTAACTGGGTTTTGGAAGAGGAGGATCCTATTCCAGCAGACCCGAATATTGAGGAGTATCTTGCTGACTCGTCGCCTCTTCCCGAAGAACCTCAACAGCCTGCCTTGGAGAAAGATCCTGAGAAAGAGCCTTCGGTCGACAATGAGGAAGAAACATAGGAAACCATATCCTCATTTTCCTCTTTCTTTTGTAAGGGTTGGCCCTCCACAATTTTAATAGTAATGGAAATCAGTCTTTTTTCTCGAACTCTTCCAATGATTGCCTTAATACTTTCTCATCTCATAAAAAATTGTCTTAAGAACAATACGTGAATGATATAAGTTATCACGTAGATTAACTTGTACCTTAACGGGAGATAACGTTCGGGATATCATGAAGATGCGTTCGGGAGAGATGTGTTCAGCTCTGAACTTGTTGTGCCATCTGAACCTTTACTCCCAACTGCTCCTTTATTTATGACGAAATCCAAACGTTTCCTATATTCGTATACCAATCACTCCTCCCAAGGAGTTGGAAATACTCTATTATTTAATGTTGGCGCGACTGTTGGTGTTTTGGCAGTATCCTCGTATCAGGTGCATACTATTCCACGTGGAAACTTTGTTCAACCTTCGAATTTCGAATTTGAAGCGCCGTTATCCCCTGACCATTGATGTTGCATTTTTAGGAATGCGAAGTGTCTCTTTGATCCTGTCCCTTGATTGTCTTAGGCTTTCAACCATCGCATCTCTCTTTGAGGCTATTTAAGCCCCTCAAGGGTACTTCATCCTTATCTCGCTCTCTGCAAGTTATTTTTGTCTGATAGATTTGCAAAATGACATTTCGCCTTCCTTTGCCATATCCGTACTCTTGTCCTCCAACAATATCTTCGATCAGAATCTAAACCAGTAAGTCTTCTACTCTGTCAATGTCACGAACCTCTTCTTCTCGCTGAGTAAACTCCACAGTATTCATACTTGGGGTTTACTTATGACGGATGTTCTGAGTAGTTCATGTTCAACAGAGATCTAGGGTTTTCCCTTTTTCTGTTTGTTGTTGGATTCTCGTACTGACACTACTTTTTTGTTTTTTGTAGTGCCTCCGAGAATTAACTTGGACTTTTTAAGGGAAAATTCCTGCAAGAGAACTGCCCCAGTATCGACGAAGGTTGCTTCCTTTGAGGTGATTGCCGCTAGTGAATCTTCTAAACGTGAGGAGACTGCTGTTGGTGAATCTTAAGATCAGATTCCCACAGTTTCTTTTGATGTTTCTCCTACGCTCCCTCTGCCTGAAGAGACCGTTCGGTCTTCCAAGGAGGACGTGGCTCCCTCCATCGTTGCCTGTATTGATGATGCCCCTGCCGAAGATATCTTTCGGTCTTCCATGATGAAGACCCTTTGGGCATCTGAGGAAGATGCGGTTCCTGCTGGTGCCGCTTTTATTTCCAACTCTAGTGCTTGTTTGGCATCCTCCTCCGCTCCTTCCTTGGAGCTGGAGGATTTTGCCACTAGGAAGTGCCCTAGGTTGGCTGATGATGTAGCTCATCCTTCTTGCTCATTGAAGAGGTCTGACTTGGTGACAGGCGATTTTGACAAGGCACTGGAATGGTGCACTGCTTTTCAGATGCCTGCTAAGAGTAGAGCCCTTTCCACAATCCCAGACAGTGATTTTATGGAATCACTGGTGATGTAAGTTTTTCTTCATTACCTTTTGTTCTGAAGACTTTTCTTTTGCTCATGACTAACTCTGAAGTTGTTGGAGGAGTCTCACTGGTAACTTCCACAACCAAGTGGAAGCAGCCTCTAGACTCAGTAGACTGAGTGATGAAGTTTCCAGGCTTCGGGAAGACTCCAAAGCCAAAGACATTGAGATTGCTCGTCTTGGTAACCGAGCTTGGGAGATTGCCCGAGAGAAGAATTCCGAGATCGAACGTCTTCATTCGGAGTTGGATGATGCAAGGGAGAAGATCCGTCGGCTGGAACGGGAAGCAGGGAAGTCAGGGGCGAGAGGGTTTGAAGCGTTACCCCAAAGGCAAGCTGTTATCCCTTTGCCCGAGTCCCTCCCAACTGATGTTCGCAGGGCTTGCATCTTCAAGTATTTGCACAGTAAGCCTTTTGTTGATATGCTGAACGCTTATAACTTCCAGGCATATCGGGATGGCGAAAACGAAGTATGAGAATCGATATTAAGGAGAAATCCTTATTTCAACACGACTCCCCACCGCGCCAATTGTCGCCAACTGTCATCCTGAAGTGTTTGCAAAGCTGGGACTTCCTCTTCCTGCCTGGACCAAGGATGAAAAAGACCTTCCACCCCCAAATTCGGATATTATGCATTATCTTGACGATTCTCCTCCTTATTGTCCTCTCAAAGGATTAAGTTATGAAGAACTTGCCTTGAATGCTGGTTTGATCAAAGATCAAACTTCTCCTGGCCAAGCTAGATAAAGAGTATGGAATTGCAGAGGATTTTGATAACATATGTTTTCCCGACTCCATTCTTCTTCTTCTTCTTGAATCTATCCTGCTTCTTGACTCTATGTTACCTCTGACAAAGGTGCTTCGATCTTGTTTAACATCTTAATGATCACCGATGATGACTTTCTTTCTTTTTCTCTCTCTTTTTTTTTTTTTTTTTTTTTTTTTTTTTTTTTTTTGACCGAGCAAAGATTGTACCCCAACACTTGTTGTCTCATATGTATGTTTGATGTAAAGGTTGGCCCCTTCTGGTTGTTTAAAGAAATAAAGAATTAACTTCATCTTTGAACTTTGTCAGTCACTTGAGTCATTGTTGCAGTAGGTCTTAGTTGTTTAAAACAATGCCTTCACTTAGAGTTTTCCGAAGAAATTCAATAAGTCTGAGAAGGAACTCACTCGGGTTTTAAACCGATGCCTTTACTTAAGAATTTCCGGAGAAATTCAATAAGTCTGAGAAGGAACTCACTCGGGTTTTAAACCGATGCCTTTACTTAAGAATTTCTAGAGAAATTCAATAAGTCTGAGAAGGAACTCACTCGGGTTTTAAACCGATGCCTTTTGATTTTGTCGCTAGATCTGTTGTTGAGTGTTGTATGATGCCCCCCAATCAAAAGATAGTATGTTGAAAACTGATAATTGTATTGATTGAGTTGAAATTG